>NC_051180.1:101542957-101576925 GCF_013339695.2 Rhipicephalus sanguineus | reverse complement strand
CATTTGTCGTCTTCCCGTGAGCAGAACAACGCGAGGCGGCCCACCGTCTTGGATTTAATCCATTCCGGTGCACCTTGACTTATGCACACCCCCACCTGAGTTCCCAAATGTAAGCCCCGAACCCGCACAACTTCCAACAGCCCTGAAGCCACCTCGTACCTATTGTCACCCCATAAAGCTCTGTGCTTCCTAATTGCAGCATCGGATGGAGGATGGATGCTATGAGCGTCCCCTTTATACCGGGGCTGGTGACATTGTCTGGCCACCAGGCTCGAAGATTAAAAAAAGAAAAAAGAGAAAAAACTTTCCTTGTTCATGTCCTAAGCCTATTCTACATTGATAATCTCTGTATTATAACAAAAATAATAAACTTCACAGTCCATCTCTCTGCCTCTTAAGGCAAAATAACCTTTTTCCCCCAATTATTTATTTTGTACTTTATCTCTACTTTTTCTGCCACCAATACTCTAACCGTTCCTCTTACTTATTTCTATCGCGGCGTGGTTCAGCTTTCCATTGTTGTCCCTAAAACCCAAGGCTTCATGTAGACTCGTGCCCACACGTAACCTGGGTGAATATCGCCACATTCAATCAGTACATGTTCCATCGTTTCCTTAGTTCCCCCGCAGCATGTACATAGTTCTTCTTCGTTACTGAATCTCGCTTATAACTACGCGTTCTCAGGCAGCCCGACCTTGCTTCAAACAGTAAAGCGCTTCCCCCTTGAATTATCATAAACCTTTCCCTCCTTATTTCGTTTTTTCCTTTTCGGTAGTTACTCAGAGCCGGCTTCTTTTCCATCGCTGTCATCCAATAAGTCTTCTCCGCCTCTCTGACCTTACCGCTTAATGCTCCTTGTTGCCATATCGCCCGCACTGCCAGCCGTATATTTACTGTGAGCCTCCTAGTTCTTTTTCTCCACTGCGTGTCAACGCTTTTTCTATACAAATACTTGAAAACCTTCTCTGCCCATCTACTCTTCTTCATTTTCCTCAGCCTCTCTTCGAATCTCATTTTGCTCTGCGCTTCCCTCACTTCAAAGCCTGTCCATCCCATATCACCCTTCACCGCCTCATTTGTCGTCTTCCCGTGAGCGCCCAAGGCGAGGCGGCCCACCGTCCTTTGATTTACATCCATTCCTGATTGCACCTCTGACTTCATGCACACCACTGAGTTCCCAAATGTAAGCCCCGGAACCATCACACCCTTCCACAGCCTCGAAGCACCTCGTACCTATTGTATCCCCATAAAGCTCTGTGCTTCATAATTGCAGCATTCCTCTTTCCCTTTGCTACCGATGCTTTCTCTTGTACCTCCATATATCTATCCCCTCATTTACCCATACTCCGAGGTACTTGTACTCGCTTGCCCTCGGTATTTTTTTGGCCCTGTATTAAGACCGTATAGTCTCCGTGATCATTGAATATCATCAATCCACATTTTGTTGCACTAAATCCTAGTCCTAGAGCCTCACACTCCCTTCCGCATATATCTGCCAGTCGCTGTATATCATCTTGACTGTCCGCAAATAAGACAATATCATCAGCATAAAATAGACCTGGAAGCTTCTGCTCAACCATCGCTCCGACCTGTTTGTGTGACAAATTAAATCCAATGTTGCTACCTTCTAGCGCTTTTTCCATCCTCGCCATGTACAGCATGAATAACAGCGGGGACAAAGGGCATCCCTGTCTCAGCCCTTGCTAATTTCAACGCTGTCCTTGCTACTTATTCCTTCCCATTCTATACAAACTGTATTTTCTCGGTATATTTCTCTCAAAAGCTGTGACACAGTCGTCACCTATGCCCACTTCCTTCAATATATCCCACAAAATTTCCTGATTAACGTTGTCATACGCCCCGGTGATATCTAGATAAGCTACGTATAAGGGCCTGTTTTCTATTTTAGATATTTCTATACACTGGGTAAGAACAAACAGATTATCGTCTAACCGCCTGTCGATTCGAAATCCATTCTGAAGTTCTCCCAAAATATCATTTTGTTCTACCCACGCTTCTATTTTTAATTTTACTGCCTGCATCGCCAACCTGTATAGCACCGATGTAATTGTTAGGGGTCTATACGAGCGAATGTTATCTTTTTCTCCCTTGCCTTTATAGATTAAGTTCATTCTACTTTTTCGCCAACTGTCTGGTATTTCCCTCTCCTGTAAGCACTTTTCTACGGCTTTCAGCAGTGCTTCTTTAGTGTTATGTCCGAGTTCGTTAATGAGGCTGACGGGAACCCCATCTAAGCCCGGAGTAGTGCGCTTAGGAATTTTTCCTTCGGCCTTCTTCCAATTGAAATTCTCTAGTACTACATCTTCGTCGGTTGCTCTCCTTTGCGTACTTTTACTCACCGGGGGAATCCCCTGGGGAACCTTTTTAAACGAATCGGCTGTTATCTTTCGAATGTAACCTAGCGCTTCATATCCTTCGAATTTATTTCCTCCTTCATCTACCATATGTTGTTGCATTGTGACAGACTTCCTACCCAGCGCTTTTAGGTGGCTCCAAAATATCCTAGGCGCGGCCCTTCTTCTTTTCGCGAATCTCTGTCATCCAGCGTTCACTTTCACCTTAATTTTTGCCTCGACTAATTTCTGCACAATGGATTTTTGCTCTAATATATTTCCCATATTTGGTTAACTTCGTCCTGTGGCCGCTTCTCCTTTTTTGCCTGTCTGTGCTCCCGTGATGCCTGACGTCGCATCTCGATCGCTTCCCGGATTTCTTTGTTCCACCAACTTTTTGGCTTTTTCTTTCCTTTCCAACAAATAGTTTTCTTCTCTATTTCCATTTCTTTCGTGATTACATGTAGCAGCTCACTATACTTCCAGTCTTTGCCTGGTAGTTCGTCTACTTTTTCCTCGACTCTTGCGGCTATATTTGTTATTTGTTTGTCATTTAGATACGAGCTGCCAAACTTTGATTCTATGTTCTTATTTTCAGTTTTATATCCCATTTGTAATATTATGCGTTTATGATCACTACCCAAGCTGTTAATGCCTTCTTCGTCTATTCTCATGTCTCTAAGTTTGTCATATATTCCTTCTGTCATGAGACAGTAATCAATGCTCGATTGCCTGTTTCCGACTTCCCACGTGATCTGCCCCTCACACTTAGGCCCCACGTTAACTATCTCAAGACTATGTTGCTCGCAGAGATCTAGCAATAACTTGCCATTGGTGTCTGAATATCCGTCAAGGTCATGAATGTGAGCGTTCATGTCCCCTAGAAGGATTATTTCGGCATCATGACCAAATTCTTTAATATCGGTGCTTATGCATTTCACTATCTCCAGATTCTTTTCTCTGCAGTTATTCCCCGTCCACAAGTAAGCTACACCTAGCCACGTTTTCTTTCCACCTACTGTGCCCGAAACCCATATGTGCTCTGAACACGTTTGTTTCACTCTCTCCCATTTTGTTCTGCTATGAATTAGCATTCCAACCCCCCCACCTCTCCTTTCTGATGTGATCCTGTTACATCCTTCCCAAACATAATTTCAATATGTGGTGGCTCTTCCAAGTCTCTAAGGTGTGTTTCTGTAACCGCATAAACACCTATCTGTTCCTTGTTTAACTGTCTCTCAATCTCTAACCATTTTGCCTTTTTTCTGCCACCCTGCATGTTAATGTAACTAACTGCAACACGCGCCTTCTCCCTTCTTTTACCTTTCTCTGTTTTTTCGCTATACTACCTGTCAAAGAGTCCCCCTGGTTGTTTTCCTCATTACAAGCTACCTTGGGCACCGAAGGGCCCGCGTGCCCCCCAAAAAGCTACTGCGCGTCCTGCAAGACGCCAACCCACCTCATGGCCAAGCCTCCTATCGAAGTGTATTCCGTCTCTTCGAAAACCACCCCACCTGTGCACCTCTCTGTTTATTTCCACTACCTCGATGCCTTTCTCTCGACTAATTCGCCATATCTCTTTGTTTGCGACGACAACCGCTCTTTGCAAGCTGATATTTCGCACTGGTACTTCCGGTATTGTGCCAGCCTCGCTCTGCGGGGCGACACCTTGCGGCAGTTGTGGGCTCTGACGGGGTGTGCCTAGGAGCATAGACATGAAGACCTGCTTTGCACCAGTGACAACGTGGAAAAGTGCGCTTGTTTAACCGAAGATGCACGCTCCCTCAAAGCGCTTCCGGCATCTCCATTCCCAAAGATGACGCATTGCGACTTAGAACACGCGCCTCAATAACACGTTGCGACTGAATCAGGCGCGAGAAACTTTAACAACCTTCTTTGATAGCTTGATTATATATATACGTAGTCTGATTTCCTGCCTCGTTCTTTAGGTTGTGTTGATTGTTAGGAGGTTAATGTTGATGACGCAGTTTCCTTTTCTTATGCTGCTAGCAGTGACATAAAAATGGTGTCGCAGCAGTGCCAAATACGCCGTCGTAATAATTGGTGACAAGCTGTTTATATGAGACCGAGCTGTGAAAGGACATGTACGGCACGTATTGTCGTTCATGCATCTGAAACGTGAACTCTCTTTGTGCGCTGTAACCACAGGGCAATGCGAAGCATTCGCTGCCGTGAATCTTTTGATCGGTACTTTTGCGAGGCCACGTGCCCACTGCGGAGCCTGACTAATGAAGGCGCAGTCATTAGCTTAATTATGCGTCATTTGTCCCAATTACGAGAACATTTCGCACAACGAATCATTAACAGAGCAAACACTTCTCTAGAGGGCTTGATATCGTGCTACTTAAGACAGCGTCTGCACGTTGAAGTTTAAGCATCCTTTGAATAGCGATTACGGCAATTGGAGTGCTCAGAAACTGCGCCTGATTCTCTGTTATGCGCGCTGATCGCCAAAGTTGCCAAACTTCGTTCTGAAACCCCGGCTTGCTCATAGAAAGTAGGTGGATAATTATATCGATGCTGTGCGCGTCCCCATAGTAATGGGTGGTGACGTGCGCGCCATCAAGCTCATGATATATTATTATTATTATCTAAATTTGGCCTAACGTCCTGTCTACCTGTATTCTGTATAAAAAATTGTCTTCCTATATAAACGAGTTGACACTCCAACATTCTGCGCCTTAACGCACGTTAACCTTAATTTTCTTGTTTCAGCGACACTTCAGTTGAGATTAGCGCCACCTGGAAGCAGTGACCCGGGAACAGTCAGCAGTACATCGCTGCAATAGTCTCTGTCACCGCGGCCAAAAATTAGGCGAAGCTTTTAAAATCGGTCGAAAAGTTTTTTTTCCCTTTTTTTGAAAGCAGCTGCCATATCATATATGTATGTAAGTGAGCCCTCGATATAGCTGCACCCCGCTAATATTTCCCATCCAGATCTATGATCAGGTCATTCGATGATTATCCGAAAATGTGTTGCAGGGCGCCTCTAAGGTTGTCGGCGTTTTAGCATAATCACACTGTCGCACACTCGATCACAATAACACCACTTCTTGGCCTCCCATCAGTCTTCGTCTACATGCCACTCATTTCAAAGATAGACCGTTACCTCTATTATTGCGTCATTATTAAGCATGAAATGCCTGAAAAACTCATCTCCCAAAACCAGGGACGTACAGGGACGGTACACGATTCTGTCCGCATGCCACTGCATCCATCGATCGTGTGAGGGTCGTCACTGGTAAAATGAATGGTTCCTCTTTATTTACCGGGCTCCACCAGTGAAACAGTGCATCAGGGAGCGATGAAGACGGTTTGCCGAGCATTGGTTATCTCGGTCCAACACACGTTCCTATAGCTGTTACTTGCTTTGGTCGCCTGTTGCAGTGTATCCTTACTTAGTCTTTTGGAATACAATACTTGAAAGTGCGCGGTCACTTGTTTGCTAATGGTATGCGGTTTGCTGCGCGCAAGCTGCAAAACAGCTTTAATTTGTGCGTAAGCCCTTACTCTTGGTTTATCACCGTCGTACTGGAGCAGCAAAGCTGGTAGCTATATCCTATGGCGTTTTGCCCCACTACAATGGGTCAGTACTGACCTCGAAGGAAAACCGCAAAAGCTCTACTAATTAACGGTTATGTAGCTATATCGACGCTCGAAACCGGTACAATAAAGAAGCGGAAAGTACTGTAGTATTTGTTGTCCGGGTTTCTGGCTGGTCTGCGTTACCTGATGCCGCTACCATTACTATTGCTGCAGTATAACCATCCGGTGATTCGGTGAAACCGCAAACGGTAAGAAGTTCGCGGAGGAGATTTTTGCCAATGTTTTTTGTCTACCAAAACGGTGTTAATAACTAGTGCGTGTTTCATAAAAAAAAGTTTTTTACTGTGGTGGTATAAGGCCTTGTTTAGTTGAATTACTGTAAATTCTACCAAGAACCCCCTACCAGTGGTACTCTGCTGATAATGAATGCATGCCAAACAAAATTTTTGGAGGCCATGGTCGTAATCTGAGGAACAGAGGAAACATTAGTTCTCTCTTCTTAGTAGGACAAAACGAGCACGAAAAGACCACTCTTACAAACTAGTGCAGTCCACATCACCAGCTTTTATTTTATTCCGATAGGAAATAAATTTCTGCCGCATCCAGCAACCGTGAACATCGAATGGTCAAAGCGAGAATTTCATGTCAAAGCATGCACATAACGCAAGTGAAGCACATGAAGCGAAAACAAAAAAGCGGGATAAAATGATTTCAGAAAGCCAATTGTCAGTAAGAAATGATGAAGGATAACACAATTTTGAAGTATCTTCGGAAATGACAACGGATGCACGACAGGTGAACATAACAAAATTGGGTGGATGAGGGATGGCGAACGATTTCTTCAGGTCTCTTCAAAGCGGCTTCACTGAAGAATGGACCCAACGTAAGACCATGGGACAGAATTCTCGTGGGACGCGAAGTTCTTCACAAAATTAACAGTAACCGCTGGAGATAAAACGTGCCGGAGAACTGTGTAGAATGGTTTAACTCTCTTATCGACATTTCACATGAAGCGTTTAAAGATTTAGACAAACAACCGAACAAACGGTTCTTTCCAAAGGCACTTCTAATCCTCTCTAGTTTACGTCGACCGGTTTCCGAGGCGACAGCATGGCCAAAGATATATTTCAGCCTTTAAGAAAATTATGTCACAGAAAAAAAAAATCCCTAAGACCTTAGCGATATGCCGCAGAACCAGCGCCTGTGCTTTGGGTATTCAGAAGGTCTGCCACTGTATTATGAATATGCATCATCTATTCAGCGCAGATGTTTCGGCGCTCCGCAGCAATTGTGTATGAGTGTTTACACACATCAACGCCAGCTTACGTTTGCTGTAGCAGTCACGCGGCAGGAATAAATAAGTTGAGTCTTATCGAACGACGCAAGTGGTACGTGCACCTTTAGGCTATACTTCTGTTATGAAGCCAAGTTTCTGCCAGCAATTTGGTATTCTGAATGTGCTTGTCGTCTATTTTGTCTACTATGCCACTCGTATAAAGACGGGCACAGTTGCTAGCAAGAATTTCAAAAGAGTTAGGGAGAAGAGTGAGCCTGGCAGAACTCTTCCTATTCCCAAAGCTCAAGAGAAGCCTGAAAGGTCACCGCTTGGGCGCTGTTCCCGCCATCCCAACGGAGTGTAACAGAGTCTCTGAAAGAGGTCACAGCAGTTGACTTTCAGAGAGCCTTTGCAGCTGGGAAATCGCTTTGGCAGCGATGTATCTACAACCATGCAAAGATACCATTTTGAAGACATTTAACAAGGTAATGTTCTATGCCGGAGTCCACCAAGACTTCACCCACGTCATTTCCGTCACGGAAGTGACATCTGTAAAATGCGCACGAACACATTACAAAGAAAAACCAGAAGAAAAAGTTTCGTTGGTTAGGATGACCGGCGAGTCGAACACATGACCTCTTGGTCCGCGACGATAGGTGCCGGCGCTCTACCCACCGCGCTACCGACGCACATGACCGAGGCTTCACAAACACGCCTTATATATCTCACACCTTCTCCATCTCACAGTGATCTTGGTTGGTGAGGGCGGTGCTACCGTCTGAGAGCGGTGAAAGGAAGTACCGCAGCATCATGACACTAACGAGCGCCGACAAGGAGTGTCTCGGTGGCTTCAGCGCAACGGAGGCGTTCGATGCATTATTGTAGGACACTCTATGGTCGGTGCAATGGGGCCGTGGTTATTCGATTCGGTGACGCAGTATGTGCTTTGCCTTTCGCGTCGGGTGAGCGTGTGGCACCCCTGGAGGTGAAAATGCTAGAAGCCTCTGCACTTAGATTTATGTGCACGTTAAGGACCCCAGATGGTCAAACATTTCGGAGCCCTACACTACGGCGTCCCTCAATATCATATCGGAGTTTTGGGACGTAAAACCCTAGCAATTATTATTAGCGCGGGACGCCTCGTAGCCTGAGCATCGCAGCTTTCAGAAACACGACAACGTGGACGGGCGAATGTGGCGAGTGAGTGCTTTGGTGAAAAAAGAGACGCATTTCCGTACGCGCGAGGGACGTGCCATAGGGAGGCGGAAAGGGAGGGGGGGGCGCTTCTCGCATTCATGGTTCAAGCTATGAACCCTGCCTCTCGCGTTCCTGAAGCGCTGTGTGGTGCATGCTTGAGCACAGGCGGAGGTTACCCTATTACTGTGGAGCGCACGTCTTTGCGTTTCTCTCGTCAAATGACGCTTTGAATGAGTGCAAACCGAGTACCAGTGTTTATTATATGCTCATGAATACCTTTTGTATTATATCTTTTGTTTTCTAATTGTATTGTATTACTGTAGTGTATTGAATAAATATTGAATGTATTGAAATAAAAATTGCGCGCGGGATATACCATAGGCTGTGTCCAGGTGTATGCTCACTATTTCAGCTACCACAAGGGTTAAATCATGATCATAGACATTAGTCATCGCGATGCAGATGTGCCACTAGGCATCAGTGTGCGTGCATCCACGTCAAACTGTGCTATAGTTGCCAAACACCAGTATACACAGTGCCGAAAGAGAGAGAAATAGATGAAAAGGAAAAGGCGGGCAGGTTAACCTGATGCTTGTAACCGGTTTGCTACCCTGAACAGGGGTGGGAAAATAGGGGTCGCAAAGACGACAGAGCAAGAGAGAGAGAGATAAAATAAAACAAAACATGGTTGACCCCCGTGATAGGAATCGGAATAACACGAAAGTAAAGCGTGCCCTCACAGAACTCAACGTTTATTGTACATTGATATAAGAGAGTTTGCACAATGTATATTGATGTCTGGCACCTAATGGCCCTTGGTCGCCATCCCGCGGCATGTTAAAATGCGATTGAACACCACGGCTATTCTAGTACACTCTACCACGGCCGGACTAGAGGGAAACGCAAAGTGCGTCGTGCCGCCACCCCCCCCCCCCCCCCGGCCGCGGTTTTTCTCGGGGTGAACGCGTGAGCGGGGAACGCGATGTTACAGCTAGATGAGGCAGGCGCGCGTCGCAGAGCTATTTTTGGTTTGAATAAGCGTGATGTTATGAGCGAGGCCGACGCTTTTACGACGCTTGGGCTAAGGTAGCCACCTCGCGGTGTGTTAAGGCATTGACAAAATTGAACTTCTATTGAAAACGCGCCGAATGGGACGAACTTGTAACGCGTTGCAGGTGCTAACGGTGGAGGCCACAGTAATGACGAATTACTTTACCTTACCGCTCCCAAAGGGCAACACCACCCCGCCGACCGGGGGAGTGGTAGATATAAAAGACGCGTTTGTAAAGCCTCTAGAGGTTGTGACCGTGGCGCAGGATAAAGAAAAAAAAAGTGACCGTGGCGCAGTGGATAGCGTGCCCGGCATCTGTTGTTGCGGACCGAGCGGTCGTGGGTTCGATGCCCGTTGACGGAATCTTTTATTGCGATAGCAATTATATGGACAGTCTCGGCTGGATTTTTTTCTTTGCCATCTGATCGTGCAAATTTTTCGACGTCATTTCCGTGACGGAAATACGTCACTGAAGTCTTGGTGGACCCCAGCATAAAACACTTTCGTGTTAAAAAAACTAAATAAAAGTTGCGCACATGAATACATATGCAAGACGTTCCAATCAGAACCGCTCTGATAGACCGGTTAAGGCAGAAAGCGCAGTAGCGCTTGTACAGACTTCTTACGTGTCATTAAGTCCTGTCGATGGGGCAGGATTCTACCTTACGAAAGTGTTCGGTCGTCCAATTTATGAAGCGCGTTGCAAATGACTGTCTCTGTGAATATTACTCTGGGAAGTTAGAGATTGTGCAAGCTCTCGTACATCAGTATACAGTAAACAACTGCAGTGGAAACTCGATTTAACTAAGTGGTGGGGGCGTTTGAACATCTCGCTTTGAGATTTAAAATTGTAACTTAGCGTCGCCCTAAAGGTACCGCGGCATTTTTATTTGCCACTAACACATGCCTGCGAGTGGGAAAAATCCGCGAAAACAGCCCGGCCATTCATTCCTCTCATGTGCGGGCTATAGAGCCGAAGCAATGTCTGGGTACAGGTTGGTTGGTATTCCATTTAAAATTCTGATTTGAAAATTGGAATAGAGCCGAGTAGACGGTCATATTAAGCTACGACAAGTTGCCGATATTCAAAGACATGGAGAACGAATAGAGTCAATGTGCGAGTAGGCAGATCAACAAATTCGGAGGAGATGATCAGTGCCATCTGTCGCATTAATCAATAAATAACGAAAGCAGCCACCGTGTTCCTTTGGAAATACTTGCCCAGTGCTATTTTATATGTAAAAGCGCAACCGACTGCGGCGTGCAGCCTCATAAAAAAAGAGAGAGAGAAAAAAATCTAGTCTCCCGACTAGAGCACTGCACGGGCCTGATGTTCCGGCCCGGGCCCGACGCGGGCCCGCTTTATAAAGCCCGAGGCCGTGGTTCCAAGCCCGGGCCCGCCCCGGCCCGGGCGTACATGACCGATCCCAGCCCAAGCCCGGCCCGGGCCCGTGGTTACAAGCCCGGGCCGGGCCCGCACCCAGGAGTTCATTACTAAACTTATCCAGGGTGCGCGTGTTCACGACCAGGCCCGGCCCGGGCCCTAGACGATATTAGTTGTTGATGATAACTATTAATGATGCCTTGCGCTTTGTAGCTGTCAGTCGGACGGAAAATCCGGTTTGTACGTGCATCGAAATGTTGCTTTGCCCACGGTGGTAGCTCAGCGGTTAAGCTGTTTCGCTGTTAAGTCCTAGGACGCGGGTGCCATTCCCGCGGCCATGGCGGCCGCATTTTGATGGGGGCGAAATGCAAGAACACCCGTGTACTTATCTTTAGGTGCGCGTTAGAGAACTCGAGGTGGTCGAAATTAATCCAGTCCCCACTACGGTGTGCCTCGTAATCATATCGTGGTTTTGACACGTAATACCAAGGAATATAAATGGAATGTACCGAATGTGTCAACCTCAATTAATAGACCGAAATCTTTAGCCTCCCGTGGGAACAACCGTGATGTGGCCCATTTTTATTGCTGTTATATTTACGCTGGTGCACATGTATTTACTTTGATTGTACGATTTTGTCCTATCCCTATTGAAACGTTCCGTATGGTCATTCCAATAATTCCGTATGTTTCAGTAAGAATCTTACGGAAACATATGAAAAATATACGGAAAACGTTTGGAAAATATACAGAAAACATATGGATTCCGTATGGAACATATGGAATTATTGGAATGACACACCGAACGTTTCAGTAGGGATATCAGGTCATCTAGCATACGAATATATATATATATATATATATTGTAAAGGAAAGACACAGAGAAATAGACACAACGCCTGTTGACTAGGCCGGCTGTTCTATTCTGAACCTCGTTCTTCTCTTCTTCGCGCATCCTGCCCTCGCGCCAGAGCCCCGTTGTCGTTCTTAGTCATTACACTCGGCCACGACTGCGAGCGGCCGCAGCTGCCGACAGTGTCTCTGGTGGCGGCACTGGCTGCATCGAGGCCGATCTCGGCCACGCAGTGACTTGGTTTGATGAGGTGCCAAACGTAGTTCAGGCGGGCGGCATTGACTGTGTCGCGGTGGTCGGTGTTGTCTACGCCGTGACTTGTCCTGCTGAGCTGCCGAGCATTCCGGAGGGCGACATTGGCTGTGTCGGGGTGGTCGTGGCTGTGTCGGGAGGCCTTGGTCACGCGGTGACTGAGCAGGCGGAGCGGCAGGAAATGACGCTAGTGGATGACCCTTGTTGCGCGACCTTGGGAGAAGGTTCAGCGCTGCCGAGTCATCAGTGTCCATAACTTTAGCGTCGCACAGAGGTGACAGATGTGTGTGCAAGGAAACGTCTTGCGCTGGCGTCGCGGGAGTGTAACACTTAGATAGCAGAGGCATGTCTTCAATGTCTGCAGCCGTGTTGGTCTCCCCGGCCTCCATGGGCCTCCCGGCCTCCGGGGGGTCTCCCCGGTTCCCATTCGGCGCAAGGTGACCATCTGCTGTCATGGGCTCGTTCGGCTTCTGGACTGCACGCGTGTCAGGCATTAGAGAAGCCGGAGTCTCCTCGTTTCCAAGTGATGATGAGCTTGGGGTCCCCGTCATCGGCTTCGGTGGCCCGCAGGGGGTCTTGGTCTGGAGCAAGGTATGTTGTGAGGTGTGTCCAGACGCGCAGACTGAGGTCTGGACTGCGATGCCCGCCTTGCGGATTGCGTCAGTGTCTGTGGCGGTGCGTTCCGCAAAGCTTGCTGTGAATGAGGTGCCGGACACAGCTGTACCATCGCGGCAGTTCTCTTCAGTAACTCGGTACCTGAGAGTGAGCATGTCGGTGCAGGGCGCACCTGCACCGTCGGCATGATGCCCTTCAGGATCTCGGTCATTGAGGGAGGGCAGGGTGGTAGAGGCTTGAACTGCCCTGTCTAGGCTGTGGGTCTGACAGCTCCCATCCGGGGTTGACAGTGGATCTTGAGCTAGGTGGTCGCAGGCATGAGATAGCGGGCGAAAAAGACTCATCAGCTTGGCTGACCATTCCGGCCAAGATCCTTGCCGGACGCCTTCGTAGGCATGCCATGCCTTGGCGGCGTCGCGAAGGTGGTCGATGGCCACCCACCATTTCTGCTGGTCTGTCCAGGCCTCGCGTGCTCCCACAGCGTTGACGGTCGCCACCCAATTTCCGACGTGGTCCTGAAAGCCGCGGAACTCCGGTATTTCGCAGGCAGCCGGCGATGGTAACATGCCAGGCGAAAATCCAGAGTGAGCCGGCGCTAAGCAGGCCAGTTGGTAAGAGAGCTGCGTGAGGGCATACCGCAGCTCTCTGCGGCTCTCGGGTGAGCTCTCTTCATGGTCTTGCGAGGCGGCGGCGGCCAACGCGGCATTGAGCGAGTGCAGTGCTGGCAAGGCGGTAGGACACAGCACGGAGATTGACGCTGCCAAGGCGTTCACCGTGACTCGGAGTCGCGCGATGGTGGCGGAAAGCTCGGCGGCGCTCTCGGGCGAGCCGCGCGTGGAGCCAGTGGTGACGTCCGAGGAGTTGGACACAATCGGTGTACTCACAGAGGAGGGACCCTTGTCCGAGGGAGCTTGGACAGCACCCCTAAGCGGCTCGGGTGCCGATGGAGCACCGAGTAAGCCGTTGTCGCTGCGGGAAGCGTGGATGGCATTCCCGGGGTCCTGGCCGTTGGAAGCGTCAACCGCGTTCCGAGGTAACCGGTACCCGTGCGATGGCTTGTCGTGAACTGGTACTGCGGCGTCGATGAAGGAGGCTTGAGCCGCCGAGGAGGCCTGGACGCCGTCCACGGACGGTGCCTGAAGCGCCGACAGATTGGCAGGTGGTGGCGAGGAGGCATGTATGCCGTCCCTGGGCGAGAGGAGCCCGTGTGCATGGTTGCCGCGAAGGAGCACGTCACCGGACAAGTAGTTCCCCGGAACCACAATGGAGGCCTGGACGCCGTCCGCTGGTGGTGGGATGGATGCTTGTCGCGGTGATCTACTTGCGGGTTCCATCAGCGAGGAAGCGTGACGGCGTTCCTCTGGAAGACGCGTTGCCTCAAGCTAACAGCTGGGGTTCGCCGAAGCCTTTCGACGACTGCGCCATTGTAAAGGAAAGACACAGAGAAATAGACACAACGCCTGTTGACTAGGCCGGCTGTTCTATTCTGAACCTCGTTCTTCTCTTCTTCGCGCATCCTGCCCTCGCGCCAGAGCCCCGTTGTCGTTCTTAGTCATTACAATATATATATATATATATATATATATATATATATATATATATATATATATATATATATATTATATATATATATATATATATATATATATATATAGGTGAATTCATGATCATACAGCATAAAATAAACGCACCAGTATAGATATAATATATCACTACTGGTGCAAAAGAAAAAGAACTTCAACTGTTTTTCTATTTTCTTTGCTAGGCCTTACTCAGAACCAGCGTTTTCAACGTGGCACATCAACTTGGTACAGAATGCCTCAGATCATGCAATGCATAACGTTCGCGTGTGCTCGAAGGCCCGACTTAGGCCTTTTGATGAGCGGGACCGAGTCTGGCCCGGCCCGGGCCCGCACTTTCAAGCCCGAGCCCAGCCCTGGTCCGCCGGAAGACGCTTCGGATGACCCGGCCCGGGCCCGTGCAGTGCTCTAGTCGCGACTAGGATGGCTAGATGTTTTAACGCGTTGCAGTGTTCGTCCGACGAAAAGTCGTTTGTGTAAACATCTGAAAGAAATCTGCATTTTTTTCTCACTTATTTCCAGAAAAACATCGGCAAATTGAGGTCAGTGCAGGGGCGTAACCAGGGAGGATGGTGGTTTCAACCCCCCCCCCCCCGAAAATTTTCAATTTTGCTTACGTATATGTACAAGCACACATACAAACGCACGCACGAACATACTTAAAGTATGGTTGAAATCCTCCCCCCTACCCGCAAAAAATTAGGCCCCTGGTTCAGCGCAATGAAAGCTTCATTAACTTGACTTGATGACAACTACGAAACCTATGCGTACCTGCAGGGGAAGAGAAGTTTCTTCGCTATATCCGGAAATTCATAAAATCAAGTTTCGTTAGATCGAGTTTTAGCTGTACTCCTGTAAAGACACGGTTCACTCTACACCGATTCCTATGACGGAGGGACGAAGCATGTTTTTTTTTAAATAATACGTACCGATCGGATCAAGGTTGTTTTTACAGACACACACTTATTACTTTACCACCAAACCATGTGTGTCTCTTTCAACATACACACATCGTCATCATCATCATCATCATCAGCCTGTCTACGCCCACTGCAGGGCAAAGGCCTCTCCCATGTTCCGCCAATCAACCCGGTCCTGTGCTTTCTGCTGCCACGTAATACCTGCAAACTTCTTAATCTCATCTACCCACCTAATTTTCTGTCTCCCCCTCACGCGTTTGCCATCTCTTGGAATCCAGTCAGTTACCCTTAATGACCACCGGTTATCCTGCCGACGTGCTACGTGCCCGGCCCATATCCATTTCTTCTTCTTGATTTCAACTATGATGTCCTTAACCCCCGTTTGTTCCCTGACCCACTCTGCTCTCTTCCTGTCTCTTAAGGTTACACCTATCATTTTCCTTTCCATCGCTCGCTGCGTCGTCCTCAATTTAAGTTGAACCCTCTTTGTAAGTCTCCAGGTTTCTGCTCCGTAGGTAAGTACCGGTAAGATGCAGCTGTTATATACCTTCCTCTTGAGGGATAGTGGTAGATTACCAGTCATGATTTGATAATGCTTCCCGAATGAGCCCCAACCCATCCTTATTCTTCTAGTTATTTCACTCTCATGGTTCGGCTCCGCGGTTACTACCTGTCCTAAGTAGACGTACTCCTTTACAACTTCCAGTGTCTCGCCACCTATCGCAAAGCGATGTTCTCTGCCAAGATTGTTCCACATTACTTTAGTTTTTTAGGCTTTAACCGAGGAAACCGACCTTAGCGTTGACGCAATAAATGATAATCTGACCAGTATCATCAAGGAGTGTGCAGTGGAAGTCGGGGGTACAGTCGTTAGACAGGACACTGGTAAGCTATCCCAAGAGACGAAAAACCTCATTAAGAAACGTCAAGCTATGAAAGCCTCAAATGCAACAGACAAAATAGAGCTGGCGGAGCTTTCGAAGTTAATCAATAGGCGTAAAGTAGCCGACATAAGAAAGTATAATATGGAGAGAATTGAGCATGCTCTAAAGAACGGAAGAAGCCTCAAAGCTATGAAGACAAAACTGTGCATAGGCAAAAATCAGATGTATGCAATAAGAGACAAGGAAGGCAAGGTCACAAACAATATGGATAGAATAGTTGAGGTAGCGGAAGAGTTCTACAGGGATCTGTACAGCAGCCGAGGCATTCAGGATGATAACGTAAGGAGGAGTAATAGCGCAGAGGAATATGACATCCCACCAGTATTGACAGGAGAAGTAAAGAAAGCCCTAAAGGGAATGCAAAGAGGCAAAGCAGCTGGTGAGGATCAGGTAACATCAGACCTGTTGAAAGACGGTGGAGAGATTATGTTAGAGAAACTGGCCACCCTGTATACGAAGTGCCTTTCGACGGGGAGGATACCAGAATCTTGGAAGAATGCCAACATCATCTTGATCCATAAGAAAGGGGACGTCAAGGACCTGAAAAATTACAGGCCCATAAGCTTACTGTCCGTTGTCTACAAGCTATTTACAAAAGTAATTGCTAACAGAATTAATACGACATTAGAGTTCAATCAACCAAGGGACCAGGCAGGATTTCGTACAGGATTCTCAACAATAGACCATATTCATACTATCAATCAGGTGATAGAGAAATGCGCGGAATACAACCAACCCCTATACATAGCCTTCATAGATTACGAGAAGGCATTTGATTCGGTGGAGACATCAGCAGTCATGCAGGCACTGCGGAATCAAGGCATCGACGAAGCCTATATAAACATAATGGAAGAAATCTACAGCGGATCCACAGCCACTATAGTCCTCCATAAAGAAAGCGACAGAATCCCAATAAAAAAGGGCGTACGGCAGGGAGACACGATCTCTCCAATGTTATTCACCGCGTGTTTACAGGAGGTTTTCAGGGCCCTAGATTGGGAAGAGTTAGGGATAGGAGTTAATGGAGAGTATCTCAGTAACCTACGATTCGCTGACGACATTGCATTGATGAGTAACGCGGGAGACGAATTGCAGCTCATGATTACTGAACTGGATACGGAAAGTAGAAGAGTAGGTCTGAAAATTAATATGCATAAAACATACACACATAGAATGCCCAAAATGCCAGTCGGAGAGAAAGGACTTATTCGTGGAGAATTGCCTTTTATATCATATACCACTCACAATTTTGAGAGCTCAAACTTATATCAACCCTTGCAGTCGTTTGCGGCGCTCGAATAAGCCGTAGCACTCACAGTAGTTTCTTTTTCTTTTCTTTTTTTTCCATGGCGCCGTTCTTCTGTGTTGTTTCAGACTCATAATCGCTGATTTAGAAGCCTCCTGAAATATCAGCGAGTTCTTATGTAACACCATGTACGGTGTTGAAATACTTTAGGCTTTTCACCCTTTTAATAAAACCGTCTAATATATCGGATTATTTCGTCAGGAACTCCGTCTTTTTGATAGACACCAAAGTACAAACGCTGCATTAAGAGGACAAAATAATCGCATCCAGACATAATTATGAACTTTTACGTTTCATCAACGTTGTTTCCAACAGTGGGCGTTGCTGAAGTTCTTGCTCGGAATTTGTTGAGTTTCCCATTTGACATTTTATTACGAAGAACCGGCATGTGCTCACTAATAGTACTCCGATGGTCCCTATTCCGCACTATGTTAGCTGGTTTACTGTAGCTGGCACTTATTGCAGTGCGAACAATGTCCAGTTTAGTGGAAAGCGTGTGAGAAATTGCTCCAGTAGCAAGATGTGTGTACGGAACACCGCATTTTATTTATTTTTTTTTTCAGCGGGGAGCTGGGTGGGGAGGGGAGCAATGCCTGGTTACCCATAAGGAGAGCGTAATAGCCAGTGGCAGATGCTATTCAGGAGGAACACAGCTTAAGTTCCTTTTTTTATTCGACGTGAGTCACCATAGCGAAAGGAGTGGGGACGATGATCTCCTTGTTAGATGGCACAACTGCTCCGTTTCTTGCTTTATGCAGTCCCTCAATCCTGTTGGAGAGCGAGCGTCGCTGCATTAAGGAAAATTTAAGTACTTACGCTTAACGTGAAAGCTGTAGGAAGGACGGAGCAGCGATACGCCTGGCCTTGGGCGACGCTGGCGTTCACGATCAAGCCAGCGCTGGCGTTACAAACGCCCAGCCGGCTCGGCGTCTAGGGTCGGAAAGGGAACCTTATTTGGTGATGCAGCGGCCTCCCTCTCCCCTCCTTTCCCTCCTCCTCATCCTGACATTTCTTCTCTTCCTCCTCACTTCCCTTTCCCGCCCCTTGTATACTGTACTATACTGTACTATACTATACTGTACTATATCATACCATACCATACCATACCATACTATACTATACTATACTATACTATACTATACTATACTATACTATACTATACTATACTATACTATACTATACTATACTATACTATACTATACTATACTATACTATACTATACTATACATCGCTATGTTATGCATGGTATTGCCTGCGTGAAGCCATACATGGCTATTCTACACATGCCTATGCTATACGTTGTTTTGCCAGCGTGACAAGCGACATGACACATCAGACGCAGGCAGCCCGGGCCCCTTAAGTGCTCCGCGCTTAAAATAGCACATTTGTCGTAGACAAAGGGACTCGCAATGCATATAATGAAAGCGCTTGCAATACGTCAATCCGCAATCACATGCATACAGATATTGGAAACATGTAGCGGATGCTGCGAGGAGCTGAAGAAAATGGCAATATAATCCGTCTGGACTGGGTACCGAGCTCTGTTGGTATCTCAGGTAAGGACAGGGCAGATAAACTAGCAATATTAACGCCCCATAACAGATTAGTAATTATAAAAACACCTATCAGAGGTTGTTTCCGCAGATGTCACACAGCGTTCAAGTCAAAGTGGCAGGAAGGATGGGAATCAAGGCTACACGATAAACTACACATCATTGTACCTACTTTACGTGAATGGAAGTGGATTCGCTATCAGGAACGTCTTGTTCAAGTGGTTTTTCGTCGCATTCCTTCCATGTGTTTGAGTACTGTAAGTGTCGAGCTGTGAGAGTTGTTAGTTAGCGTTCGTCCTGTGTTTGTTCCTTTCGTGTGTCCTTTGTGCTTGACCAGCGCGCTGCATGTTTCGAGCTGCTTGCCGTTCTTCGTGTGACATTCCAATTTGTTGCTATCGCATTCAATGCTTCGCCCTTGCGCCGAAACTGTGTCCTTTTCGTGAAATATACAAAACCACCTCTGCTTTTACATTTCCTATTATAACAACATGCTGCACTCTCCCTTGACGTTTTTTAGTTTGGTTTTTAGAAAGCACGAGTCTCTTGAACACACTGTAAAAGAAGGCCTCTTTACTGACGCGGTCCTTTCAGTATGTGCAGAAGAAGATGTGGGGATGGTGTCAATGACTGTAACCTCCCGGGTTTACATCGCAATCATTAGGCCTAGGATATTAACTAGTCGCTCAGCGAAAGCCGGAAGTACCATGCGACGTACTCTAGCAACCCGTGCACCAGGGATTATCCTGTAATCCTTTCTGGAGTTCTCGTCGCATTTCACTCAGTGGACGTGCGTCCACGCAGCAGGCGGGTATGGACGTACGTGTCAGACATTGCCAGGCCCGGCTCTTCCTGTTGACTGCAAAAGGGATCATTCTTGCTGGCTTCATATGATTTTGTCAGTTTGAGCAATTGGAACAAAGACTAGTGTTTCATCCCTTTCTTGTGTGTACACAGTTTGAAAGGCTGTGTTTACGGGAAGCCGTATTATTGATCCCGTCAGCAGGCTGGCCTAATTAACCTTTGCGCCAAGCAGCTCTACCGCACTTGTTAATTATAAGTTGCTTACAAACACGGCGTATGCGTTTCGCCGACAGCCCTTATATGCATGTTGTTTTCAATTACTATTGTTAGTCTGTTTAGGCGTAACAAAGAAAGAAAAAGAGTAAATAATCCCAGAAAGCTTTTAACTGCGCCGAGACGTACAAATACATTGTGCATGATTTAATATCTAACTTTTTTTATTTGTTTCACTTCTAGTCCCGAAGATACTACAGTCCGGAGTGGCTTTCAGCTAACAGCGAACACGCGTGAGTTACCCTTTTCTCAGTAATAATTAAAGCTTTCTAAGTTTTCGTTGTGTCTCGGGTGCAGCCAAAACAATATTTTGGGGTAAAAATCTGAAAGTCAACTTTTTCCTACAATACTGAGAGAGGTGCAGAATCTAACTGACGGAGAATAGGGGAGCCAAGAGCTGATAATGATAATTCTCAACTTCATATACAGTGAAATCACTATAGTTCATGTAAATTGGCATGTAAAGTTGATCACTTTTGGTGCCGCAAATTATATTGAAAAATTCAAACAGTTCCGGGTGTAAAAAACTCCAATGAACGGGTTAGTCAGGCTGCAAACATGCAGATTTTGACCCGAAATCCTCACGATACGAAAAGTACATTAAGTCTTGTAATACTACTGTAATAATATAAACTAAATCTCGCCATTTCAAAATGAACGTCGTATATAATAATTACGTCACGGGGTGAGTTCAGAAGACGTCCCTGTGTAGCACGAAGTCTCTCGTGGCTAAGCATAGGTAAATTGTTGACCGTTGGTAAATGGTTTCGTCGTTTAAGTGGGCGTGTTATAAAAGGCGGCGACGTGACTTAGTTGTGATACAAATATTTTCACAAGCGAAAAAAGCAAGGTGTTCTTTGAGGAAATTTTCAGGAAAGCGGCGGGAGGCTACCTTGTCTTCTCTCAACGCGTTAATAGCGCAACAATTAGGAAGAAAAAAAAAAAGAGAGAGACAAAGAGACAGAAATAATGCGAACCCTGTCTACGCCTAGTCGCACGTAAGTTAGCGTGGTTGTAAGGAGATGTTATGGACTGAAATTGCAGAAGCGTGGGTGAAAGAAAAAAATAGAAACCAAGATATTCACAATAGTTTAAGGCGCTTCATTGTTAATTTCCCTCGCTAGAGCACGTCGCATAAATAACCTTGTTATACAACGCTCTGGGCGACAGTGCAGCGTAGAGTGTAATTGATTGGCTGTCCACAGCATCAGTCTTCTGCCGACGTGGGATGCATTTATTATGCTCGCTTTATACTTAGCGTAGCAGCAGCATCAGCCTACCTACGCGTGCAGCAGTGCGGTGGCCTCCGGGTCGACGCGAACGTTACCTAGTTGCCAAGCTAAAGGTTCATTACACAGGTGCGCGCACATCTCTAAAAACTGTGCCGAGACGCTTTTGAATAAGCAAACAAAAAGTCAGTGAAGCGACGCTGACAGCGTACCGATGAGACCCCATTCATTACATGTTACTCGCATCGCCCCCAAAAGAAGAGCGCCTATTTCTTTGTTTGATATATTTGAGTTACTTCAAGAGCGTAGCGGTAATATTACTTTAGGGCCGAGCCGTCAACTGGTTCAGGCACGCTGCCATGTTTAACTAGTGCCGGTCATACTTTGTTCCAGATTCCGTAATCAATATGCCTCTGGGGAATATTCTTGATTCATTTAGGTACAAGCATTGGTGTGTGTACAGAGGCGGGAGAGGGGGGGGGGGGTCGAGTATCGTAACCGCTACCCGGACTCTTCTGTCTCTCTGTATGTTGCGCTATAGGTGTAGACTGGTCTTTTTCTAGGTGTACATAAAATAACACCAGGTGGTCCAAATTGATCCGGAGCCTTGCCCCGCACAGCGTCGGGCTTCATGATTACGTCGTAGCTTTGGCAAGTAAGACTTTAGAAACTATTATTATATTATATGTTAAAACCATCCACCCTTAACGGCACTGGCAGTTGATTTTGTATTAGGTAGAAAAAAAAGAGTCCGGGAAAGTTGACCGCTAAGTTAAAAGATTTATAAAACACTTGAAATTAGTGAGTCAGTTAAATTTTTAGGCGTTTTGTAATGACTCGCTTTCGCAAATCTTTTATACTACAAGGATGCAAATATAGCTTTTTTGGCAGCTTTATCTATGTCGGAAAAGACGCCATCATACCGAAAAGAAGCGCATTATGATTTTTCTATGTGTGTACTGCGTAGCTTCAGTTGGAATGCTCGCAGTGAGACGCAGCGTAGGATATTTACTCTGAAGTTGAACTAGCATAAGCAGCCGCATTATTCGAGATTTCGGCGCTTGCGCAGGTCGTGCGTGGCACGATTCATGACATCAATTCGATCACTACGTTATTCCACTTTGTCGAGCGTGGTGAAATTGGCAATACATATATATATACATATTTCGTTATTTATGTTCAGTATCCGCGTCCTTACGTTCACCATCGCCGTTTGTACAACGTGAAAAGGCACCATCACTTCTCGATTGACGCTCACACGGTTTTGCACCTGAAGTGGAAACGTATATCTTGCGCTGTCACGGTCTTCGATATGCGTTACTTGATGATCCCTGAAAAAAATAAAAGAACATAAACACATCAATGCCATTTCAGGAACGGCTTGGTGCAGCTCAGGGATGGAAAGCGCCCGAGGAAAAGCTTAGTATAGGCTAACGTACTGATGTAGCGAGAAGTAGATGGAAGCGATACGTACGACTGAATGATGAAAGCCTGCTGAATGATTTGCTGTGCTTTCTTCCGGCGACTGCGCACATAGCGAGATAGCAGCCACGTGCGCTCTTCACACTTCGAACACCTGCATATGTGTTTATTAAAAAAAATTATGTTCTTTAAAGAAAAACACATTCTTTTTTCAGGTAACTATAACGATTATAATATAAAAATAAGAACTGTCAACTAAGTAGCGAATGAGGCAAAAAAAGGGTTTTCTTTGATATTTTTTTTTGTCTTTTTTTGCGGATATCAGGCTGAATTCACTATGTATCGTCAATTATGAAATTTGGTGCTCGCATGACTATATGGCTATATTAGAATAGCAACCGAGTAGTACTTTCAGAGAACCGTACTAAGCAAGAAACAATGCTGCGGAAGTTATCAAATTTGCGGCAAATATTTTTTTTTTCACGAGACAAACGTCCGAACTATATTTCGAGGGCAGTGCTTAAACATTGTATCAAAAATTTGAATTTCATCAAGGCAGTGACAGATGTTTTATATGAATTCTATTAGAACAAGTCATATTTTTTATGGACAACAAGTATTGCGCCCGGAATCAAAAGAGCATACAGGAAAAAAACAGCAAAATGTCATTGACGAAGCTACCATGGCTTCTCCTGTCTCTGTGCTAGTCCTCTCATGTTCTGAATGCTGCGTCGGTATTCAGGACTGAAGAGGTAACGCATAGGCTTTTTAGATTCTCTGATTATCTGTAGTTTTAATTTTTACTTTCGCAACATTTGAAAAAAAAACAATAATAGCGCTTACGATGGTCCTCATCAATGGAATAAGGTCTTTTTTATTGTTCATGAAAGGTGCACAAAAGGAGTAGAAAAAATTGTAACGGCTACTTTTGAATACGTAAAGCATGCACTGTCATTTTTAACAAATATCGGAACGTTAACATGGAGGTTTTAAAGAGAACCCGCACGATGGAAGCAAGACGAATTTTACGAAAGTCTCAAATATGGCGCCAGATATTTCCACCTACAGCCGCGGCGGTACAGTGATTAAGGTGCTCGTCTGCTAGCCCGAAAGACGCGGGTTCGAGCTCGGCTGCGGGGGTCACAATTCGATGAAGGCGAAAATGCTACAGGCCCATGCACTTAGATTTTGGTGCACGTTAAAGAGCCCGATATGGTCGAAATTTTCGGAGCCCTTTATTACGGCGTGCCTCGCAAACATACAGTGCTTTTGGCACGCAAAACACCCAGCAATTCTTATTAAATTATCATATTTCGACCACAGGACTATCGCACTGCTTACTTTCCTGTGTAGTCCATGTGTACTTGACATGCACCTGCAAGGAAATATTATTTATATCGAGTGGTATATATGAATATTTAGCATTATAGCTTAGCACAAGTTTATGAACGAAGAAGTGAACCTATACATGGAGTGTGACAATGCAAGTGTGCTTTGGGATTTGTTGAACGGCAGAATAATTGAAAGGAAGGGCTGCTGTGTGGTTGAACTAAGAACGCGATCCTGTCAATATATATATGTGCTGTAAAAGTGACTCCCACCACACCGCATTGCCGCCAATGCCTGCGTAATGACGTGTGAAGGCGTAAGTCTGCTGATTTGTTGTTGGATTAGCCATGTGCTGCCAAGTAGCTTAAACTTCCTCCTTACTACACTAAAACAGTCTGCCATTTATTTCGTTTATTTCTGTGTGCACCTGAGCGCATACGTTGGCAAACTCACTCATGAGTCGACTCACTCAGACTCAGATCGGGCCGTGAGTCTGAGTCTGAGTGAGTCCGGGTGAGTAATATTTTGGTGAGCTTGAGTCCGAGTGGGTGCGACTGAGGAAAATTTTAGTGAGTCTTACTCCGAGTGAGTCCGGTTGAGAAAAATATTTGCGAGTCTGAGTCCGGGTGAACCGTAGGCAGATATATTTTTCTTGAGTGAGTCTGTGTGAGCTCCACCTTCCATGGCCGGCCTATGGTCCTATCTACTCATCCTAAGCATTACTATCAGTCTTGTATCGGCTTACATTTATGCTCATATGTCTATTTACACATGTGCCAACGCACGAGCGTTCATGCGCCACCTCAATATTTCATGATCAGAGGCCTGTGTTGGGGGTTGCAGGGTCCCATGACCTCCCCCTGCAAGCTCTTTCACGGGAAATTCTTGATGAAATATCTCGTGTGCGTCGCTTATTTTATAAAAATGTACTTACTGGATTGAAACCACTTATACTACGTATTTGAAGGTACAATATAAATAGGCGTATCGTAGAGCACCAATTATGTGAGATATTCACTGTAGGAAGCATTGGCATCATGATCGAAAAAAACTCATTTTAGACGAACGGAATCATGAGTCGACTCAGTCAGGCTCATACAGACTCCGGTCAAGCCGTGAGTCTGAGTCTGAGTGAGTCCGGCTGATTCGTATGTTGGTGAGTTTGTGTCCGAGAGAGTCCGGTTGGGAAATAGTTCAGTGAGTCTGAGTCTGAGTGAGTCCGGTTAGGGAAACTTTTAGTGAGTCTGAGCTCGAATAAGCCCTCAGAGCAAATTATATTTCTTGAGTGAGTCTGAGTGAGCTCCAATTTTTCGCCGACCTATGCCTGAGAGTCAGATACTGATGGTAGATAACATTGCAATGCTGCGGAACGACGCTTCGCAGCGTGTAGATGTTATCAGGGCATGCTGCCTTTGCTGACATTTTTTTCCCGAATACTTTTGATTAATACCCGCTTTAGAATGTATGTTTCATAGGAAACAGTGACACATATCTTTTGCGATGCGAAGCGATCAAAATGGCGACTAGGAACAAGCTGATACGTGGTTTCACCGTTGGGTTTCCTTTGACGAGCCTGTACTTGACAGAAAATACTTCAAGAACCACAAAAGAAATATCAAACGCGATTCCCAAAAGGAACGCCTGAGGAATATATGACAGTGTACGGACACGAATTTCCAACGTCGTTCAGTGCAAGATACGCCTTGGATTAAGTGCAAAGTCAAGTCTCAGATCGCCTCATAAACCGCAGTTTACGAACAACAACCTGTGATAGCTATCACTGCCGTATTTACAGAATAAGGTAAAACAACATAAATATGCAGCATTCATGAGACAGGAGGATCAGGAAGGAAAACGTGCTAATGTAAGTGTGATCGCAAAAGTGTATCACAGGTATTGAAAGTGCATGGCGATATAGTTTTACGTAGGGAAATGTCGCTTTTATGAGGCGTCAGCGGCAGCAGGCGTTTTGTGTGTTCTAACCGCATTTAGTCTGTTCTAACCACGTTTACGAGAACTGACAGGAAGTCAAAAAAGGAAAGTATAGGGGATGTTATTCGTAGTAAATGTTATATAAATGCGAAGAAATTAAAGTGGGCGAAAAGACAATTTGCCACCGACAGGGACCGAATCTGCAACTTTCGAATAACACGTCCGAGGCTCTACCAATTGAGCTACAGTGGCGGTCGTCCTCCTGTGCACTTTATGGGGTATATCTGTTCATTTAAACCTGGGAGTATTAGTATTAGTCCGGAGTATTAGCATTAGCGCCGTTCGTAGCCATGGCGGCGAGTGTGGAACACTGTTTTTGCCGGCTGGCGTCACGTAGCACGTGAATTGCTTGCAAGTTCGGCAGCTGACCAATAATCCCTCGCATACTACGTGAAGGACATGAAGTCTGCCAGAACGAGATCTTTGCTATGAATGAAGGAAGTATGGAGAATATAAGGGCCCGTTTTTTTCTTTGTTATACACAATGTTAATGAACACTAACAGTCAATCAAGCCAAGCAAAGTATAGGAGATATCATTTGCAGTAATTATTATGTAAGGGTGAATGAAATCAAAGTTGTGACATGATTTCTTGGCGCGTGAGCTTCACGGAACGTCGTGGAACGTCAAGAGTAGAGCGTCAAAGAGTAGCGGGCGTCAAGCAGCCAAACTCCGGGCAAGCGCTAGCTCGTGTCCCGTGGCTACCACTGACACTGTCTTGCTTGCTCGCTTGCTTCGTCGTCATCCTCTCTTTACTACAGAGTGAACGAAAAAACAGTTTGCTGTCGGCAGGGACCGAACCTGCGACCTTCGAATAGCGCGTCCGACGCTCTAACAATTTAGCTAAGGTGGCAGTCATCCTCCTGTCCACCTTATCGGGTATATCTGTGCAAACCCCTTTTAGGGTGTTCTAACCACGATAACCAAGTTTGGTGGCACTGGGGAATATGTCTATCGGTGTAATTCTATCGGCGTAAAAATTAAAACCTGTTCGATAACGAAGTTAAGTTGGGAGGGGGCGCTTGCCTACACATCTTTGTCTTGTCCCTGTCGCGTTCGTTGCATTGTACGCCCTCGAAGATCCTTCCCTAGCCCAAGCAACCACTTCGTTAACTACTGTCGAGTCCTCCTGCGCGCGGGTTAGTTAGTGTTACTGATGAGATATTGCATGCTGGCGTACGGAAGTGCGGTGAATGTCATTCTCAATTCCAGTACTTCTTTATTTGGAAGCTGTGCGACGCCGATGGCTGTAATCTCGTGCACCGTCGAGTTGTGACACCAGCAGCAACAGTGACATGCTCCCCCTACGCGGCCTCGTTATTGTACACCTACTCTGCTGCCTCTTTAATTTGTTGTTCATTGGGCGAACCCGAATTTTTTGCTGCAGATTGCTCCGCCACTCCTTGTCCTGGAGGCCTTTCAACACTCCAAGCGTATACTATATATAGGTTCGCGTTTGTGCTATTGGTGCATGGACCACATGGTCGAGACACTGTCGTGAGCCCGCACCCAACGCCGTCTCTATAATACATCTCGCAATGTAACTCAGAGTCACCGGTGAACCCGGAAGACTGGAGGGAATACGAATGCTGGGGGAGCTCATTACGAGGCCCACGGCACCCGGGACAGGGTTGCCCGCCGTTTTACCTACGATTAATCCCTCCAATGACACAGCGTCCCAGCGGATGCCTTCTTTGCTGCTTCTCGCCGACTGACAAGCTCTAGCCCAGGAAAATGGGGCCCTGGTAGTTAAGCGCACAGAAATACGAAGGGCAGTTAGTAAGTTGGAATTAGTTACGTGAGGTAATTTATACGCTGACAAGAGTAATACGCTTACTGACCTCGTGACAGGCGGCACCCTGTTTATTTCAGTTTTTCGGCAAGGAACGGTTCAACGTTCACTGATCGAAGTTGAGATGTTCTGTGTTCCGTGATGAATATTTGGACAAGCAAGCTAAAGCTACCATTTTTCACTGTGCGACTTTATGTAGATCGCTCTCGATTTTGGGAACATGACTGATAAATTAACTTTACATTTATTTGGATGAAAGTGCGGAAGCTATGCGGCGTTGCATATGAAAGCAAACAAACATTTTGCCGTGCATAGTTGCATGGATATCACGCAGTCAAATAGTCTTCTAGCGTAGGTGCTAGCGGTGAGCTAACTCTTCCGAGTGGCTTGAGCCCGTCAGGCGCGAGATCATAAGCGACATAATAGTGAGGTTCGTTGGCACATGCCCCATTTCTTTTCCGTAATTCCTGGCGTTATTCTAGTTCATCCATAACCGTTTGATATCGTAAGCCATAAAAATAACACAACTCGCGAAACTCTCCAGGATAAATATCACCGCTAAAGATAATCACTGACAAGTTACAGAGTATTGAGGGAGCAAAACCTTGTGAAGTTTTAAACAAGAGAGTATACTGAAAATGTCTCTAGGATTGTATGAGCTTCCTACAGCAATGGTTGAGCATGTGTAGTTCGTCGTTACTTGTTCGTGCTTTTTCAAGAATGAAACTTCATTCTTCCGAACCAATCATGCTCTCAGCAAAACTTTATGATAGAGTAAAAAAAAAGATTTCTGAGTGGCGCCTAGCAGTCTTGGAAATTGAAACTACGCAACCCTTTTTCTTTTTTTATTTTGAAACTATGATAGCTACTAATGTGTAAACCACGACCCACTGAACTCCTGACCTGCCCAGCGAGCATAACAACAGCACGCGCATGTTAGCGCTGCTTTCTGCCGCTAGGGGCCTTTTCGCCGCGGCTTTGGCGCTGCTAGTTACCCCAACCACGCAGCACCTCAGCGTTCGTCTGCTCGCGCTGAGTCCAGATGCTTGTGTGGGCGTGCACTCTGTAATACGAAGGAAAAAATGAGAAAAAGGGCTTTTATTGAGTGCGTGAGAAAAGAATCAAGGTAGTTCTTCTGAAAGGTATGACTACTCTTAATTGGTTGTTTATCATGCACACGCAAAATGCTGTTACATCAATACAAAGTTATACGTACGTGTTGTAGAACTAACGTAATGAACTCGTACATTTAATTTTGCTCAGTAACGTTTCCAGGATTTGTTCACCGGCAGGTAGGGTCATTGTTCATTTCCGTAACCAAAAAAAAAACAATGAAAAAGTGATTACCGATGGTCGAAATGCTCACCAGTGTTGGGGAGTTGACATCACCAAACGTATAAGTTCTGCAAAGGAGCAATCTGAAACAAAGCACTCGTACAGCGCACACTATTGTATACCCACGCATCCGCCAAAGCTCAGGTGGGGTAACTCGAGCGCCCCCTTAGCGGCGATGTCGGGAACGAGATCCGGCGCAGGCAGCTTTGTAGAACGCCGCTAGCTAGACAGGTCAGGAGCACAGTATGTCGTGGTGTAAACAAAGGCACAAAATAAGGAACATCTCCTGTAAATATAGGACACTATACAGAAAATAAAAAAAAGATCTTTAATGTACTATGAGACACACGAAGCGAACCAGAGCAAACAACGGTTGCAAGAATATCAGTTGGGCCAGCTAGTCCAAGACGTTGCTTCAGAGATCCTTCATTAATGACGTAGCTCTCCGTCTCTTTAGTCAATTCTTACTTGTACTGAAAAACTAAGGAGCCCGGCTTTGCGCTACTACAAGCGAACGTTACGCTGCGCAAAGAACAAAAACAGTAACTGCCCTGGGCCTGATTAAAAATATCTGTCATAGTACGAAACACGATATTTCCACGAACTTGCGCATAAGGCAAACACTTTTGATGAGTACGACAGACACTAGGCAAATCATGTTCCGTGGTATATCGTGGTTTGTTTAATGAAGTCGGCTTCAAAACCATAGCACGACCATATTTGTTCGATAATATCTGTCTAAAATTAGTACAGGGAAAGAAATCGGCCGACGAGAGTTCGTCAGGCTCCATGTCAGTAATGACGCTTGAATAAAAGGCACAGCTACAGTAAACTTTTCGTTAAGGCATATTTTAAGTCTTACTTCTGGGTCGGCTTCATGTATCGTGAGTTTTCTAGGAAGCTCTTGTGGCTTTTATTTTTCTTTGATGACAACGAAATCGCTGACTGGGTATTGCTACAAAGCATCATAAAAAACAAAGGGTAAATGAGGGAAAAATACAGCCAGGGACTATCTCATATAATTTTGTTTTTTATATGAGATCCGGCAGGTGCACTCACAGTGCATTGTTTTGAGATCAGTGCAGCAGCGTATGTTCTCCTTCTTAAGTAAGACAGTTCAGTAGTCGTTGTACCTTTTAAAAACAGATGTCTTACCAGAAGACGAACGCTGCTGCCACACAAAGAGGGGAATGTTTTGTAGCGTTAGCTACACTGGCCGAGCTGGAGCAGTTTCGCGTGGCAGTCCAAGAGCCATGCTGCGCATGCGCGAGCAGCACTGATGTCACGCGGCGCACAGCTGGCGCACCGGAGCCACCCCCGCCGCGCGCACCGCCGCCGCCGCGCCGATCTGCGCATTCCAGAAGAGTGACGTCATAGCCGCGGCAGACATACTGGCTTAATAAAATGCTTTGTTGGGCGCGTTGGTTCATTCTGTAATAGATTGAGTGCAAACGGACGAGGCTCGTGTAATTGTCTTGTCGTCTTGTGTCTCGTCCGTTTGCGCTCAATCTATTTACAGACCTTACTGGCGCCGGCGCGCACCCAGCTCTGGCACCTCCATTGCGCTGTAGCCATTGTGACGCTGTGCCGGCGTCGGGACCATAGAGACGGCAGCGTGTTACTGCACTGACCATTGAGCTGTCTTTGTGGCAATAGAGAAATGGCGTTGAGCAAAAAAATTACACCATCTCCCGCTAAAGGGGACCATGAGGCGATGCGAAGCCGGAGCACTTGCACGATCGCGTTCCGTTGGCGTTCGTTGGGCATGCTACCGACTCGGAATGCTACCAAACCTCACCTCAAGGAACGCGAAGAGGATAGACTGGCCGTTGATTCTCACAGGGCGAGCGGGGAACGCGGCCGACAGGCACGCGAGAGGGAGGCAGCGTAGGAGAGGAGAGAGATGGGGAGGGGAGCGCGCATGCGCTGGCGCTCATCGCGGCGCTGCGCAGGAGAGAATTTCGAGCGCGGTCGACAGGTGCGCGAGAGGGAGGCAGCGTAGCAGAGGAGAGAGAGGAGGAGGGGACGCGCACGCGCTGGCGCTCATCGTGGCGCTGCGCAGAGAAGAGAATTTCGGCATGTCGAGCCCGCATTTCAGAGGAGTCAACCGAAGCAAGAGCTGGACTGCACGCGCGCAGCGCTCTACCCACTTGAAGGAGGGATAGGAGGAGCTAGAGTAGGAGAGCAGCGCATGCGCCGCGAGAGTAGAAGCGAGAACGGAGGAGAAGCGCAAGCAGTGCTGGTAGAGAAGTGAAAGAGAAGTAGCGCGCAGCTGTTGGAAAGAGCGAAGGAGGAGAGATGCGCATGCGTAGTGTGGAATGCGGACTACCAGGCTGCGGGACATACCCCTGAACAAGAGATGCTTCGCATCTAAAAATAAATATACATGTGTCACATAATGCGTATACCGTTTGTGTGTAATTGAAGCAGCAGTAAGCATGATAATCAAGCTAATCTTAGACAACCAGGAGAGCTGTGAATAATCAGGTAAACCTTAGCCCACGCTACGTATGTCTTGGAACAGCCGAGCTGAGCCACTACAATTTTCATTATTAGATAACGATGCACGCTTGCAACGAACTGCAATACTTCTCAGCCTTCCCCTCGTTCCACTGTTTGTTTTACTTCTCTCGCTATCCATTGTGTTTGTTGAAGGTTAATCTGGCAAGAACCGACTACGCCCACCCTCTCGCAATATCGGTACCATTTGCCCATTCAGTAAGACTCCATTTGTGCAATAGAGTTCTCCGGTTGCCAAATCCTCGTCCTCTCCTTCAGAACAATTCTCGCAACAAAGTCCTTTTATTGCCATCCGAAGACAGTGCGCTAAGCGGCTTATACAAACGGTCTCCGCGGTGCCGCAAGTTGCGCAGTTTTCTCAATAGACGTGAAGCTAGCTTGCAGGCTTGGATTAACGCCTTGTAGAGGGTCCATCGGAAAGTTGATTTCGACGGCGACCAGATATACCAACCACCAATCGCAGTGAATGGTACAATGCTCGTTCTCTTTGACCTGAAAGGTCACCAGAACTCCCGAGTTTTTTGCACAAATAAGGAACTGCTGTAGTCTTTGAGGAACCTTCGTTTGGACGTCATGGTAAGTTATCCTTGCACGGTAACAGGAGGCAGTGAATACGCTGGATTGATTCCGCAGAACGGATTCGTAATGTTTACTGTCTATGTGCTTCCAGTTGTCGCTTAATTTGACCTCGCCGTCCCATTTGCTAACATGCTGGTTAGATCACTTGGTAGAAATCCATCCCGGAAGGCGTTTTACCGGGTTTGATGCCCTAGCAGGACAAATTTTTCGTCAGTTAAGAAGGTTCTTTTGTTTGAAGTCCATTTGGATTTCCTTGTAGCTCTGTGCTACAAACGGGTAATTGCTAGGGGTGTGCGAATATTGGTGTTTCGAATTCGAATCGAAAAATACCTAATCGAATAATTCGAATCGACTTGAGAAGTGCTAGTATTCGAAGTTTCGAATAATTTCACAGGACGAATATCTAAAACGCGACAAAGGCAAATGGTGCAGCTTGGTTAAGGTGGGATGACTAAAACTAAATCGAACGTTGTCAGATTGGATGCTTTACGACGGCGTCTGGCGGTAAAAATTACAGGTTGGCTCCATGGGTACTTTCTGGCTACTTAGGACTTCTCCTCTGGCGCACTACAGCCTTTATTTAATGTTGTGCAGAAAAAAAAACAAGTAAGCATCACCAACCTCTATTTATAAATTTTCCTACGTGTTAGCCGACAGTCCGGCACGTTCTCACCAACTTAGAAGTCTGGCGCCATCCAGGTTACCCAAAGCGTGGCGGGGCAGTATTCTAGGGACCATAGCGCTGCCTCAAACATGGGTAGACCGTGTTGCGATCCATGTTCAATCAACAAAAATTTCTAATGTTGAGCGGATGTTCTCTGTGTTACTCCAGAAACCGAAATACGCAGCAACAAAATAAATCTCGACAGTTGATATTCAACCAGATTTCACTACTTGAAGCTGGATAGGTCTTATGGTGAATCTACCAATAATATTTGGTCCAGTGCTTCGAGGAAAAACTACTCCAATATTTAACGTTCCACCCGCCATGCTGGCCTAGTGGTTATGGAGCTAAACAGCAGATCCGAAGGTTGCGGGAGTGAACACCGGCCTTGGCGGCCAATTTTGATGGGGGCTTAAGGCTAGAGGTCCGTGTACTCAGATTTAGGTGCGCGCGAATGAACGCCAGGCGGTAAAAATTTCCGGAGCCCTACACTACGGCGTCACCCATAATCATATCGTGGTTTTGGGAAGTGAAACCCCAACAATTATTATTGTATTAGTTTAATGTTCCCACTGAATTTTCGGCTACGTGAAAATGTCACCCTGGTAAGAACTCGCTACTTAAGATTAGCTACGTGCAAGTCGTACAATAATTTAGTTATTCACAACCTGCCTGCGGCCGGAAGACCAAGCGTAATAAAAAACTATGCTAATTATTCTATGTATTCTTGTTCAAAAAGATATAATTTAATGCTTGATATGAAAGATAAAACAAAAGATTGGCGAAGCTTGCACTAAGCCGCGCAAGGCTTGGCACAGCGAAACTAGACAATTCTGAAGACTAATCTGGCTGCTTTTAGGTTGTTTGTAGGTCTTAGCTAAGGGATGAGGGTTCTTTTTAAGTTGCTACTCGGTCGTTGCTAGGCTTTAGCTAGGTGATGTTTGGTTGTTTCTACGTTGATTCTCCGCGCAGAGAGGTACGAGCTAAACCGCAGACAGTAACAGGGGCGACAACGATGCCCAAATTAGATCCCCAGAGCAGAACTTAACCAGTTACTGTGCTCGCCGCTATCGCTTTGCTTGATAATACTTTCTGGGTTTTTATATGCCAAAGCCACGATATCAGGCTGAGTCATGCTTAGTGGAGGACTCCGGAAAATTTCGACCAGCTGCGTTTCTTAG
>NC_051180.1:101462885-101542857 GCF_013339695.2 Rhipicephalus sanguineus | reverse complement strand
AGTAGTTTGTTTTTTTTCTACATGCAGTATAGTATACTGTATACTATAATATAGTATAGTATAGTATAGTATAGTATAGTATAGTATAGTATAGTATAGTATAGTATAGTATAGTATTATAGTATAGTATAGTATAGTATAGTATAGTATAGTATAGTATAGTATAGTATATAGAGAGAGAAAGGTTAAGTGAAAGGCAGGGAGGTTAGCCAGAAGTTTTTCGGTTTGCTACCCTGCACTGGGGAAGTTGTAAGGGGGATAGAAAGGCAAGGAAGGAAAAAGGAGTAAAAAGAAACACACTCAAACACGGGAGCATCATAGTCGTTTAGCGAGGTCGGTTGAGCGGAGAAACTTCAGCAGCGCCTTCGTCGCTTTCTGGTTGGAAGCTAGAACGTTCCGACACTCCAAAATTGATTGTTCAGAAACCGGCTGGTCATCGAGGCGTACTAGCGTTGCTGAGAGCTGTCGTCTTTGGGAGCTGTAGTGAGGGCAATGACACAGGACGTGCGCAATGGTTTCCTCGTTGCCACAGTGAGCACATGCAGCACTGTCTGCCATTCCGATTCAGTAAGCAAAGCTGTTCGTGAAAGACACTCCAAGCCACAGGCGGCAGAGGACTGTTGTTTCGGATCGGTATAGTCCGGACAGAATTTGAAGTTGAAGTGACCGATCCAGACGGTGAAAGCGGGTATGCAGAAAACCGGACGTATTCCACATTGAATGCATTAGATCACGTGCGAGAGAACGAATCTTTGATGCTGCATCGGTTCGTGATAATGGAATGTCTTCCTGCACGCCACCTTCATGAGCATTCTTTGCAGAATTATCGGCATGTTCGTTGCCGTCAATGCCATAGTGGCCTGGAGGCCACTGAAAAGTTATGTCATGCCCTTTGTCACTTAATTGCTGATAGTTTTGTCTTATTTTCAATACTAGTTGGTCTTGTGCACCATGACGTAAAGCTGACGACAGGCACTGCAGGGCTGACTTCGAGTCTGTAAATATGCCCCATTTCAGTGGCGACTCTAGTTGAATCCTTCGAAGTGCACTGCGGAGTGCCGCAAGCTCCACAGCAGTTGACGTAGTCCTATGAGACGCTCTAAAATCCTGAAAGAACCATGACACCCCCTGGAACAGCCTAAACTTCGTTTGACAGTGCCGGGGATTCGGAAGAAGGCGGAGCTCTCGTTGCCAGCTTTCAAGCAACTGTCTCTGCTGATGCTGCACGAGGAATACGCAGACCACGTTATACTTTACACGGATGGATCTACAAATGCTAGGGGATCTGCAGGAGCTGTTATCTTTCCTGCGAAAGCCGAAACCTATCATTTTTATAGTATACTACAATATAGTATGGTATAGTATAGTTTAGTATAGTATAGCAAAGGGTGGGAAAGAGAAGTGAGGGCGAGGAAGAAGGAAAGGAGGAGGGGATGACCGCCAGGTCTGCTGTTTCCTTGTCTTTGCAGCACTAAAGCGTAGCTGCCCAAATTGTTTTTTGTTTAGTAGTTGTTTAGAGTTGCGGAACGCTCGACTGAATCAACGATTTTTTTTTCAATAAAGCAAGGTAGGATTATTCTTGCCGTATTCTTAAGCACTTTTTTTCCCTTTATTAGTGCCGCTGGGATCATTTTTCCCAAGCCCACTGCACCGCAGGAACCCCTCCATGTTGCAAATTAACCAAAGCAGCGCAGTAACTGTAGCGTTTCTCATACTTTTAGCGAGCAACTAAGCAATTAGAACGCATTGCTGAAAAAGCAAGAGGGAGAGCTGAATAAGCAAGGCAGGGAGGATAACCAGACGCCAGTATCTGCTTTGCTACCATACACTCGAAAGTTATGCGGCTCAACAACGTGTTTTTAGAAAAACAAAAAATGCTGAAAATAAAAAAAAAATGAAATGTGCTATGGCTCCAGGCGAGTTGGTAAGTTCTCTGTCGACTCCGATTTTCAGACATTCGAGCAGAAGCAGATGCACACGACCAGAAACCGAGGAGTAAGACTGGAGGCGTAGTCAGCTCAGCGGCGCGGCAGATGTGCAATCACTCGCCACGGCCACGCCGGTAACTAGGGTTTTGCTCGTGCTGCACCATTTCTGTCCCTCGCCGTAGCCACTGAGTATGGCGTTGCCTTCCCAATTCTCTTATCAAGAAGAAAAGTAGTCTCACACTTTTCAGGGCTTCAAGGAAACTAGCTTAAATGAGGACGTTGAACTCAAGCCGCTGCTGTGTATTTGCCACTAAGCTGCGTGGAAAATATCCGGGAAGGAAGCACAGAGGATATTATCTTGCGTGACGAACTTTGCCGCATCTTCCGTCCTATGTAATTACATATTAATATGGAGTTGTGATATACACAGGACGTATTTACAGAGTACAATAGTGAAAGCAGTCAAGATGGCTGACTCTTCGCCTTCCTCGACATCATCTCTCCGTAACAATATAAGTGCACAAATTGCTTTTAATAATTGGGTGTCGTTTAGTACCGTAGCGTAAATCATGATGGCGCCGTAATAAAACAAGACAAAAACCCGTGAGCAAGCATAATCACTACCTCAAAGGCACACTATAAAGTCATGTATTGGAAGGCACATCACGTGGAAGCATCTCCTTCAGCGTTGTGTTCATCTCGTGAACATCGGGGCAGCACGAAGGAATCACGTAGCTATCTCTTCTATGAGAACGTACAGTGGGCAGCTGGGCGCTGCATAAGCTCGAAATTTCATTGCAAGGAAGTAGTGTCTGGCCTATACTGAAAGCGCCTGCGACGAGAGATGCCGATAGGCCTAGGAATAACTTATTGTAGAATGGGAAGATTGAGAATAAAGGGCTTGACAAAATGATTTCCGCAAAGCTGCCTTTTTGCTATCGTCGTTGTCTTACTGCGCTAATTGTATTTTGATGAAGTGGCAAATGAAACATTCCGTAAGTACATTGCATATTGTTATCCCTGTAATCATTAAGCGCAGGCACATTTCCGCGGACCCATAGACGGCACTCGAGGTGACCGTAAACATTCGATATCCCCTTCAAAGAGAGAATATTTCAAGTGTAAGTGCCACCCGCAAAACAGCACAGCTCAAGGCTTTATTCTGTCTAGTACGCCGCTGAGGCGATATAGAATTGAGCCCCATATTCGCAGTGAGCGAGATCTTAAGAAAACTCAATTTTACCTACATCCGCTGCTTTCCGCAACTGATCTTTTTGAACAAACGCTAGAAGTGGCCGTATTATTGTGAGGGACCACCGAATAAGCTCTTGCTTAAAGGCACTTAGGATGTGTTATTCATGCGTTGGCGCCACTGACAAAATATAGCGACGCTCCGCTGAAGCGTTTCGCGCTTTTGCAGCACCTGCGGCCCATTGGCTGTCTAAGCAGGCTTCACATCAAGGTACCTTTCGTTGTAACAATTCATTTAGTATACAAAAGAGGGCAATCAACAAAAGAAAAGCACCCGTTTCAATTCCCTATTGTGTGGCTATATAGATGCAAAGTGCGCATTTTCAGGTGCGCCGCTGTTACTTTGAACGCCGCAGATATTCTGAGTGCGATCTCACCTCACTTACAGTCACTTTACTTTCCATGTGAGTTCTTTGAGAGGGAGCTCGTGCTGACGTGGCATACTGAAAGCGAAAGAGGGCGGAAGGCTGAAGAAAGAGAAAGAGAGAGATAGCGGGAGAGAGTGGTAATGGTCTTACGAGGATCAGTGTCAGAATGAGAGCGACGAGCACGTAAACGAGAAAATGTTCGTTTTGTTTCTGTTCTCTAGGTTGTGTTCGGCAAAACCGGCACGTGCCTCAATCGTTAGGAGAACGTGTGCTGCATATGCACGGCTTCCGGCTTCTCTGGCAATTCCCTTACTTTTTTTTTACTGTTTCTTTAACGCATCTCGCACTTCAGACGACAAATGCAGGCCTCGAGGAGCTGGCAGGAATGCGGCGCACGTAAACGGTTTTGCTCTAAGCCCGGCGTATCGGGTGCCAGGACGACGCAACCGACAAACGTAATCGAATGAAGGCTCACAAGAGCAACGGAACTTTTGTTACAAAGGTAAACAATCCTAGATTGCCGTCTCACGTTTAAGTGAAAACGTGGCGATCGTGTCTGACGGTGCGCTTTTTCTCTCCTCAATGAGTCACTGTGTGCACAGCTATGTGTTCATTACTGTGTTGGGCGGAACGACGACATTGCGAGTGTATTAATGTATAAGCCTTGTGTTCCTGAATAGCACTTGCTGTCATGTATTCTCATCGTTAGCACTTAACAAAATAACGTTGCTGTGCAGACAAAAGGGCATAATGATACGTTATGTAGGCATATATAGGTTTGTACGCCTCGTCGATGACAGGAAATTACTGCAAATTGCGGGTATTCAGGACGCGATCGTCTCCCCTTATCGAAATTGTCACTGATCTCTGTTGGCTTACTATGGGATTGATAGATGGAAGGAAAGGTTAGAAGCTTTTCAAATTTAACTTGTTGGCACACGATCATAGTGAAAAAAAAAACAGCGGGATAAAAGCACATAAACAAAGACCGAACAAGACCAGCGCTGACAAGTAAGTAAACTACCAAACGAAAGGCACCTGTAAATAGTTAGCGCTGGTCCTGTTAGGTCTTTGTTGTTGTGTTTTTATTGCGCTGTTTTTTCACTATGAAAAGTTAGAACATTTGGTCAGTTATTGGCCTCGATATTATATTTCAATATTCGATGTGAACAATATCCTCTGGTTGCTACAACAGATATTTAGGCTTTCGGGGATTCTATGCGCTAAATTATTTTCACAGGAAACCTAAAAAGAAGCCCTAGTTCTGCGTTACGCTCGGTCGATCACACTGTTATGTTTGGCCTTGGAGCTCATCGAGGCAGACGCCATTTTGCGTGCACCTGTCTGCCGGAGTGCTGTCTCCCCCCCCTCCCGCATAGGCGCCTAGACGGGGGCACGGAACGCGAGTCTTTCTGGGGAGAGCATATGCCGAGCGCGATGGGCATGTCGCCATCGATTGGTTCCGAGCGCAGCAGGGAAAGTTTGCCCGTGCCGGAGTGGACGGCCTCCCTGTCTTCCGAAATTCGTCACACCTCCTTTGTTGTGCGGTGTTTGTCAGAGTGGGACAACGCCGTTGTAGACGCTCTCAACAACCCAGATGGGGGCATTCATGCGAGGGCAACCATAAATCAACGATTCTTCCGAGTTTTTCCGGCAGCAGAAGCAGCGGTCATCGGCCTTTCACACCAACCTTCCTTCGGACTCAAAACTCGTTGCCTCCTTTCTGGAGGCTGGACACGAGGACAACATGGCACCGGATTGGCGGGAGATGCTGACACCGGTTTGCGTGTGCCTCAGTATTGACATTCTCGGGGCTATAAAAGCCGAAGACTCTTGATGTTATCTCTCTCTTTTCACCTCTTTTCACTTCATCATATAAATAAACCCTACGTTCATTCTTTGAAAGAAAGCGTCTCCTCACTGGGAGAGATAAGATTCTTTATTGAAATGCCCGGAGAGGTTAGCCTGGTTTGTTGCCTGGCTTGCTACTCCAGGTGTCGGGTGATTATGGTATATACAATGATCACATATACACCATATACACACAAATAGTACATACAGTCACAAACACACATATATACATAATAAGAGTCCTTCACAGGCTTTGGTTAAGCTGAGTGCTCCTCAAAAACGCCAACAGCGCTTTTGTGCTGCGCATCGCACAACTGCTGTCTTGCCACGGGCCGAGAAGGTGCCGCAGCTCCAAGCTCGAGCCGCGTTGCAAATGAAGTGCCTCCTTCAGAATCTGTCGTTCTGCGTCGTAATGGGAACAGTCGCAGAGTACGTGCTTTAGGTCTTCCCGAGTGTTACATGTGGTGCACGTGGGTGAGTCTGACTGCCTGATCTTGTGCTTGAAGTATTTCGAGTAGGCAACGTCGAGTCTCAGCCGGTGAATGCAAGTTTCATCTTGTCTGGTTAATCCATGTGGCATATGAAAGCTACACGTCGGGTCTATTTTGTGCAGCGGCCCGTACTGGTTGTTGGCATCGCTCCATATTGTTCTCTGCAGATTACACGCGAACGCAGACACCAGAATCGCTGCGTCCTTTCTTGAAAAAGGAATTTCAATTTCCTCAGACGCTGTGTCATGCGCAGCTCTGGCAGCGGAGTCAGCTCGAACATTCCCTTCGATGCCGCATTGAGCGGGCAGCTACTGCAGTACTACATCGTGGTGTAGTTCATGAGAATTATTGTCTAAGCGCCTGATGTCTAGGACTAGTTGGTCTTGCGCACGTGGAGATTTCAGGGACTGCAGTGCGGCTCGTGAGTCGGAGGATATCACCCAAGACTCGGGTCTCTGATCTTTAATATATGCAAGCGCCCACCGCAATGCAGCCAGCTCAGTGGCAGCGGCGGATGTACGGTGGCTGAGAGCGGCTGTGATGGTGACATACGCCGACGGTATCCACACACCTACAGCAGATGATGCATCGGTGACAGACCCATCTGTATAAACGTGACGGCGGGTTGTATAGTTGGTGTTGATGTGTTCTAGAGCGAAGTCAACGCTGGCCCAGGTGTGTTTCTCTTGCTATTGAACCCCGGCACTGTCGTGACTATCGTCCAGGAAGGAAGCTGCCATGGAGGCCCCGTCAATATCGACGGCTTTTCAAACGTCGGGGGGAGTAACATTCGCACCTCAGAAATGCTGACTGAAGCAAGTGGATGATCTTGTACCCTTGCCGCAAAACGCAGACAGACTCGGAGGAACTCTTGCTTCATTAGCAGGGCAGCCGAGAGACGTTTGCTTTCTGTCAAGGTCCCTACTGTCGATGTATTTTTCGGTAAACCTAGGCACACACTCAAGGCTTTGGCTTGCATGCTCGTGAGCACCTGAATATTTGATTTGGTGAGGCCCTGTAGTGCAGGAACACTGTACCACAGGAGACCTTCACATAATGCTGTATACATTCCCAGTAGTGCACTCACGGAGCAGCCTTCAGCTTTACTTGACATCATGCGGAAGATGTTCGCGTATGATGCGAGCTTCTCTTTTAGTGATCGAATGTGAGGAGACCACGTCATGGATCTATCGAAGATCACTCCGAAGAATTTTTGACTTGACACGTATAGGATGTGAGAGCCCGCAATCTTTAACTTGTAGTGCGTCATATCCCGTTTGGTAAAGGCAATGGCGGCACACTTGTCGGGTGACATGGATAGTCCACGTGTTCGTAAAAAAGTCTCAATGGATTTAATGGCCTTCTGCAGTCTTCCGCGTAGTACTCGACGGTTGCGACCACTGCTCCATATGCAGATGTCATCTGCATATAATGATATCTCAACCGATGCAGGGACACATATTTCCAGACCAATGAGCGAAATATTAAATAAAGTCGGGCTTAATACACCACCCTGAGGGACCCCACGAGGCGCTGTATGAAAAGTGGTGTCGCCGTCTTTCGTAGTCATGTACATCGAAACAGCGGGAGCAACCAACTGTAAAGAGACCCGCCGAACCCCACTTCTTACAACACTTAGTTGTACGTTAGTAGTCTAACGTAATTCGCAATGCCCGTAGACTGTCACGCCACCGAGCGGATGTCAGGAGAAATCCAAGGAGGCGGTTTAGCGGACGACAAACCAACAGCCGCTCCCTTGTACGGCTGTGGTAGCCTGATTCCTAATACGTTGGCAGGAAAGAAACACTACGACTTTGCAGGTTTCGTGATCAGTCAACAAACCGTGCCCTCCGTGACAAGATAAATCTGATTCTTTCTTGCCAGACGTGAAAGTTTTTCGTGAATATACGTGTGAAGCTACCTGGGCAAGTCATGCTACCAGTGATGGCCCACAGTGTGCACAATGCAAGTCGGCGAGATTTCTGCAGCCACGCAGGTTAGTGAAATGTTTGTGTCTGTCCTTTCACGTTGAAACTCGCGCTCTTTCACTTGTATAAAATATCCGTCGGTGTTTTTGTACATCATGAAACCCATACCATTGTACGCGGGGCGTCGGATGAGCTCGCGATGTCCTCTTCTATAACTGAATAATAGCAGGACCTTCGTAACAAAGAGGCGATACATTAAACTAACACGCTATATATTTTGTCAGAAAAGAGCTGTATAAATCATGCGAGCGACCATTCAGTCATTCGGGGCTGGGCTCGCTCCACGGCTATCGTGAACTACGACCAAGTATAGGCAGCGTTGCGGGCTCAGTCTTGTGCTCAGCAGACACGTTCCGATGGAGATTAAGCTTGACTGATTAATGGAATCTGCGTGTATCCATATGAGTGGACACCAGTTGGCCAAATTTGATCGGCAGTCCCGCTTTCAATGTCCTCCTTCACCCGTGTGTTGCTCTCATAGCCAGCGCTGCGCTGCTTGTTTTATGGCGATAGCAATTGTACGGACATCCTCGGCTGGTTTTTGCAGTCGCCGTTGCCGTCATGTCCCGTATATATATATATATATATATATATATATATATATTATATATATATATATATATATATATATATATATATATATATATATATATATATATATATATATAAAAGCCACAAAGAAAAATGATTCAGGAATTATTTTCCGAAGCGCGGAATCTAACGGGCGACCTCTTGCTCCGCAGCGCGCGGCGTTACACGGCTAGGCCACGAGGTGTACGTCCTTCAGCATGCTGATGGAGAGCTATTTATATACACCATTTACTTCAGCGTGCTTTCTTGGTCACTAGTGAGGTGGCACAAAGGGCCCGAGGGGTGCGCTTTAAAGGTCGTCGCCCCGCTCGTTGTGATGCGCGCGCGCCTCCTGCCACGCCAGATGCACTTTGCCCTGCAGGGCGTAGTCACCTGCGTGCGCGCGTATCTCGTGAGGAGGGTAGCTTGTATGTCTTGTGCTTTCACCGCAATGTCCGCGCTGAAGTTACAAAGCGTACGAAGGTCACTTCACTCGCTGCAGTGGCCGCGTTTGTGAAACGCGCGTGCTGTTCAAACAGAAAGAAGTAACAACTGTGACAGTTGTTAGTTCGCGCTCGTCCTGTGTATACCTGTGTGTTAGTTTCATACCTACTTTTATGCTTTATCAGCGCGCTTTAAATGTCGAGCTGTGACACTTGATAGTTCGCGCTCGTCCCGTGTGTGTTCTTTTCGTGCATCCTATTCGCTTGAGCGACGCACTGGAAATTTCGATCTGCTTTCCGTTCTTCGCATTACATTCCAATTTGTTGCTATCGCATTCTTTGCTTCGCTGTGGCGGCGAAACTGTGAGTTTTTTTATTTGTTGACTGGTGGCAGCACACTGCAAGCAAAGTGTTCTCTGAACAACGCAGAGGAGGCAAGGCGGCTCTCAGGGGAGGAGTCGAAGGAGTTCTTTAGATTGTTTTTGACAGTGATGTTCGTTGAGTCCTCCTTGTCAACGAAGAGTTTTCACTGGACATTGAAGCCACCGATAGCAGCAGCGCCGATGAGGATGCTGCTGCTAACTCATGAGGAGCGAGTCTCTTTACCCTTTTTCGCTGTTCCGTCAACTGTACGGCATGCTTTTCACACTCGTAAGTCACTTTGGGTGTACTTGATGTACAATAGTGTAGGGATCAAAATAAAAGCAGAATTTGTCTGATGCGCTTCGTGTAGCTGTACATTTGTGTCCGCATGCTGCCAACAGGTTTGACGAGCGGAAGCGAAACGTGCAGTCGCGGCCACAAGTCGCGCCGCTGCATTGCCAAATGAACTTCATCTGTACCGTGCGAATGGCGCTATTGTTAAGAAATTATTCGACGTTGAGAAAAGCATGCGTGTGCATTCATTTCGAGGTGCTGAACAAACATGCAACATCCGAGTGAAGTGAACTGCGCACTCCGCGTTCCTGACCACGCAAGTAATGGTGATGGCGCAACATGTTTACAAACTCTACCATCGTCACATGAAACACGCGGCCATAGCCGTACGCACGAGGGGGGGGGGGGGGTGTAATCTGCGCCGTACATTACTTATGGTTGTGGCCTATCTACGGCAAATCCCACAAGTAGCCGCGGTACGTATAACTTGAGGAGTCCTTGAGTTCATACGTTTTCTCTCGCGCATACAGGATTTCGCAAAGCATCGTTGATACAAGATAAGAAAGCTGAAACAACCTTTCATACCGCGGTAAATAATCAGGTGGCGAGCATTTAGCACGTTTCGTGATTTGGGCAGGTATTTTGACCTGATATGCATGTCAGTGCAGCTCATGCACGTCATCTGGGGAAAGCGGAAAGGGGCGTGCGTCCGCACGTCCTATATGTGCCTGTGCTAGCAGACGGGTTGACCATCCTCCGGGCGCCACTTGAATCGCACAGCGCGCCACCTATAGTTCGTCGGCACTGTGAATAATCCAGTGTTTTTAGGAGAAAGATAGAAAACGAGAGCTTCGCATACATGTTATGTGGAAGACAGGGAAGTAAACCGGAAGATACATATCCAGTTTGTAATACTGCACTTGGGAAGGCGTAACATTCCGAGTAATATGTTGGAATAACGGAGGGCGGACATTCATGTCGCACATGCAGAGTAATTGTATTCGTTAAGAAACCATAAAAGACGTTTCTTTCCACAGGATGACCTTCATTAATGTTACACTCTATAAGGCCCGAGAAAAATTTATTTTAATTTTCTTCTCATTCGGCAGAACTCGGCTGGCGTTCATGAAATTCCTTGATAATGTCACGGGCGCTTCTTTTTGTCATTTTGATGTAACTAGTCCGTTGCACGCATAGCCACCGCCTTGCGCAAGCCGCGCCCTAATGTCTGGGAGCCTTCCAGATTATCTTACAATCTTCTTATAGGCTTGAGCGCGCAAACGCGAACAGCTGAGATTATTGTCGAACTAACGTGGCCACCAGTGATAAGGCTCGAATGTTCGATGCTGCATGTATAAATGCCGACGCGCCTTACTGCAAGGCAGTTTTTCGACGGCCGACGCTCTGTTCGCCGCTATCAGTGTGCAGTGTGTACTGCTGTGGTTTTACTTTCCTTTTCGCGGCCACAAGTTCGGCCAAATAAAGAGTTTCGTCTTGGTCACGCCGACTGTTGCCTTCGTCGACGTCGCGACGACGTGACAATATATATTCGTCAATTACTTACAGGATCGCCCTTTACTGTCTCGTCAAGTGGTAGTATCCGAACGCCAGCAATCAAGCAAACACTCTCACTCACGCTGAGTTTTCCGAGTAAGCGCCATGCTCCGCGTCTCTATTAAGAAGTAACATTTACACTGACCAGTCTTGTAGCTACACCTACGATTGCCCCTTCGATCTCATGCATTATGAAATTACATAGTTATTTTCATCTCAGGGATACCTTCAACAATTCGGTGCAGTCAATTAATAAAAAGCAATTTCTACAAACGTGCTTTATTTAAGGAGACCGCCTCTGGTCTGATTATCATATGACGTTCCAAATACATAAAAGTAAATGCCGCCTTACGAGAAACAAAAGGGATAGGCATCTTGGCACTAATAAAATTATCGACGTATTGCCGGGAGTGTATCGATTTATGTTATACGCGCACAGCTGCAGGCACGTGAAATGAAATCATTGTGGACATTTATTATAAGAATCGCGCAAACTCAAATAGAAGAGGACTTTCGTATTAGGTCTTGGGCGGAAGCACCGATTCTCGAAAATCCGTGGCGCCCTCATTATCAGAATCAGAATCATTTTATTTTTCACGTCAAACAAAGGAGAGAATACATGATTAGTATATACAGAAGGAGGTCCCAGAGTTACAAACTGAATTGGGACCTCCTGTACATGATAACATAATGAATAACACAAGTAAATTGGCAGTTCATGGACTTAATAATAATATTAATAATGACTAATGCGAATCAAGTAAGAAAATAACTGATAAACAGCTTTCACAAAAGCATTGAACAAGTAATGTGCCATAGTCAATGAGAGAAAGGACAGTGGGAGACATTTCAAAGGAATAACAGAATGCAGTATAAAACATAGTAAAGCTCAAACCAATAAACAAAATATAAAAACAAATAACAAATAAGGGAAATCACAGAAAAGGGATACAAGAATGAGGAAAGATGAGAAGATAGAAAAAAAAACTACTGAATGAGAACACCTAAAGCAGTGAAGAACCGGAATCAGAATAATCAAGCAGAAAATGCTTAAGTTCATATCGGAACCTATGAGCATTTAGTGATTTTAGAGTAGATGGTAGCGAATTCCGTGGATTATCACAGATTTGTTCGGATATTCGACGTCAGCTGTATTCGCGAACCTCATCAGCTCGCTTCCGCGGTAGAACCTCCAGCGAAATGCCCTCTACCAAGAAAAAAAGACACATGAGTAGATGAAAATGAGCGGTTCTGAAGAAAGATATCCTGAAGTGAGCATTACCGCGCGTGCCGGCTGCCTCCGCACGTGTAAGCAGTTCGTTGGTTAGCGGAAGGCGGCAGGAGGAGAATGATTAGGGTTGATGGCGTTCTCAACTGCAACTTCACTACGATCAAGGACCAGGTTTGCGAAACGAGGAGGAGGAGGACAAAGAGGAGAGCGAAAACACGAGGGCAGTAGATACGCTGGCTGCATTGTTGACGTAAAGGATAAATGAAATCAAAGAGATGTAGAAGGAGACGGGGACAAAAGAGAAACTTCAGAGGCGAAAGTGGAGCTTCTGAAATTGTAGCGGAACCGCTTGCATGAAAATACGTTGAACACACACGCACGCACGAAAAAACGGTCTTTTCTCTAACAGCCTTTTTTGAAATAATAGAGACGAGCAGGCTAGGCCTATCGACTGCCTGTTCAACAAGCGGTGCGTACTTTATTACTTGGCCTTTCTTCATATTATACATTTTAGTCACTGTCCATTGTCTCAGAAAAACTGACGCAGTGGAGAGCAAGAGCATTTTTTGGTTGGTTTATGGGGTTTAACGTCCCAATGTGACGCAGGCTAGGAGAGATGCCGTATCGGATGGCTGCGGATGATTTCTACAATCTAAGGCTCTTTAACGTGCACTGAAGTAGCACGAGTAATTATTCATCGCACTGACATCGTATGGGGTAACTAGTGTCCCGTATGCTTTCTCTGGCCTAATTTTCTGTTGTATTCATTTGGTTGTGTCTTACAAATAAATGATCCCCTCGGAAAAAATTCCGCGCCTTTCGTATATTGCAGTCTTTAGAAGATTATAACGACGATTGTGATTAAGCGCGTTTAAATAGAAGAAAGGAACACCAGACACGATCATCATCTAGTCTCTGCCAGCGCGTCCGCCACGGTGGTCAAGTGGTTATGATGCCCGGTTGCTGAACAGATGGACGCGTGTTCGATCCCTGCCGCGGCAGTCACATTTCGATGAAGGCTGAATGCTAGATGCCCATGTACTGTGCAATGTCAGCGCACCTTAAAGAACTGCAGAAGGTCGAAATTCCTCAAGCTCTGCACTATACGGCTTCGTTCATAATCATGGCGTGATTTTCGCACGTGAAACACCAGAAATTATTAGCCTCTTCCAGCACGCACCAGTGGCCTTGGTCCGGTACGTACCTGCGGACTTGCCGGCCTCTCGGGCCCGCCACTCCTACTGTTGCTGATCTCGCATGGCGAATTGTACAGTACGGCCCTCAACTGGTCATGGGTAGGTTATGTGGTTGTAGTTGTGTGTGGACGCACGCCCATGTGGCGTGTTACAGAGACGTATGCTGATGGAAATCAGGTTATTTTTAAGAATAGGGCGTACGAATAACAGCTGAAAATCAGAAGTATGCGAGGTATTTCCTTGCGCACTATCTGTGGTTCTGCTGAAAAAATAGTATCTGTTGATCGCGCATGCATGGGGGGTGACCTCTTGTCGATATGCAACAATCCTGTACCGTCTATGGCCTAGACACAAGATTCCAAATGTCTATTTCTTGAACAAGCTTTCATATTTCGAAATGTACGTTTAGAAAGTATACGTATTTGACAGGGACATGTTTATCAACGATGTACAAAAGAAAAGCGTTGAAGTGAGCTCACGGTGGAGAAACAAGCTATGAGCACTGGGACAGCAGATAGAAGTGCGGGGTACGCATTTGGCTTGCGAATGGAACGTCAAAGCAAGGAATATAGTAAGACATACTTCACCTGAAGGAGGTCGACCACTTCCGTACATCGCTGCTAGAGTTCAGAGACTGGTGCGACAGTACCAATAAGAGCCTTGCGTGGCCGGGATTGTGATCGATCGGAGTGTCTAGACCATGCCTTATAGCAGTTAGCTTCCCCGGAAGGGACACTGCGTTCCAAAGGACAAAGAATCGACTAAGGTTCCAGTGGGGGCATTGCGTCCTGCCTTTTTCTATCTTATTTGTCTTTTCTTTTGTTCGTATCGCAAACCTCGACTAGATATGGTGACTTTCTTTACTGCTCCTTATTTCTAATTCTTATGCTTGTTTTTTAGTCGATGTCTCGCTGGGCTGGTAGAAAGTAGCAGGCTGCTTGAGCCTCGGGATTCAAGGAATAAATTGGGAAAACTACCGATACAATAAATTCATTGACATACTGGCTAATCGGACGCGAATCAATCAAGACAATCAAATTAATGTTGACTCATGCTCGCTAGTGTTCGCTATCCTGTGTTATAACACACGCGCACACGCACACATATACACACTTTATTTAAGACAATTTTACACACTGTCTTGGGAGTCATAGCAAAGGTCTGCATGGTGTCGTACTAAGCTATGGTGCCCAGTCAGCATAGTTGCCTGATTTACGTTATAATTGCCTCCATTCAATCTTTATCCCGTAGTTCAATTGTCTAACATCTATCAGACACCATCGCTCGGCAACGAGGTACGGGAACGTGCCACCCCGAGATGCACGAAAAGTCCGCCAAAGCGCTCTGACCTCCCGTCGAGATCATACACGCGCAGGGCTTCTGCGGTTCTTCGCAGTGCGGCGGGGAATGGACGTCCGGCCGGGCCGCTTCTTTCATAACCATCCATATATGCGCAACATCCTGACCTCGTCCGAGTCGCGGCCTTGGTGCTCCGATCACGTTTGGAACGGGTGTTGCTATTTCCGATGCCGCGGATCCGTCGGCTACTTGAGCGAGTTGCCACGGACGGGAAGCCAATTCGTGACTTCGCAGTACGTCACGTTCTTTGGAGAAGCATTTCTGTCCGAAGGGATCATTCGTTGCTATACACCTCGTATCTTCTTTCCTTGCGTTCAACTCTGCTCAGATGACGTCCATCACGTTGCAGATGTTTCGTCGATGCTTCGAGTGCGGTAGACCACAGCACGGATAGAAGAAATCATGTTTTTTTTTCTGATTTTGTGACGACGTCATCTATCCATCTATGTATATATAACAAAGAATGGGAAGGAATCAAGGGCTCGTTTTCTTTGTGAGACAATGCCTAATGAAACCGACAGACAATCAATCCAAGCAAGGTATAGGGCGCATCAGTTGTACTCGCTTAACTGTAGTGTAGTAATTATTATATAAATGTAAAGAAATAAAGTGGTCCAAAAGACAACTTGCCGCCGGCAGGGACCGAACCTACAACCTTCGGATTACTCTTCCGATGCTCTACCGCCATGATCGCTCAGTTGGTAGAGCATCGGACGAGCTTTTCACTGCTGTGATTAGATTACACTGTTACACGCCATCTGTCATTCGAAGCTCAACGACGCGTTTTCGAGGCGACACTCCGCCACATTTGTGAAGGAGCACTATCTCAGGAAAAGATCCTGCAGCTTTGGCCATAGCATTCTTATTTCCACGACACCGGATAAATCATACAACGGAGATAAATTGTGAGAGAAAAAAGAACATTTATGCCGGCATAAAGAGTGTGTATCACAGCGCTGGAATGCAGAGTCCGAGAAACACGATGACGCCTAGGCGAGATCGTTTTCCTTATCTCTAAGCGGATCGGTGTGAAATCGCTTAGAAGCCAGAGGCATGGGTGAAGCTCGGGGATAAGTCACGGCTGATGGCGTCCTGAGGACGATCGCCGCTTAGAACAACGCGGTGGCTTTTCGGATCGATCGTTCCACTTGGGGGGTATATACCACAGAGGCAAAGTGAACGCCCTAGCTACGGCGTGATGACGAGATAGAACTCTGTGATCCTGCTTTAATAAACGAAGCATGCTAGTGTTTTCCTTAGTACATTGCACGTAGAACTGAATGAGTGGGAGCTGATTCTTTATTACTGTTTTTGTTTGTTTGTTTGCTTGTCATTTTTGTGTTTGTTTGTTTGTTGTTTTTCAAGCTCTGAAGCTATTCACTTTTTATCGTTTACCCCACGAGGTCGCGGGAAGACACCCGTTGTCGCACTATGCCGTTCACCTGTTCTCGGAAAATGAGAGCGACCTGATATATTTCTTCGTTTGAATGATGGATTTCGGTAGGATAAACCACAATAATTCCTTACACAGTGCGAATGAGTTTGTACGCTAGCAATTTAGCGCTTTCTTGGAGATTCAGACAAAGTTTGTTTTATGTAGCATATCTTTCATAGGGTCATTGCTTTAAAGTGATCATGGCGTTGCAACCACTGCACGCTCTGTGCGAAGGCAATAGGCACTTCCTCATACGGGGGGAGGAACTGACGCACTTCCAGTTCATGTACGCATCATGGAACCAGATTTCCTTCCAGTGATTATTGAAAGAAACTACGGCAGGACCTTATCTACAGGCAGTTCTAAAACACTGCGCCGCTGCTATCACGTGGCCGATTCTCAAAAGGCTTCGGGCACGTGCGCGCCGACAGGCAGAGACGTGAACAATTCATTCATCACCATCCGCGAAACACATAGCGACAGTCGATTTGTTTGCACCGATGCAACATTTCTGCAGCGGCACGCTATTGATTTTCGCCGGGCGTACACATTTGTACCGTATCCAAAAGTTGTTTTATGAACTGACTGGATCTCACTCAATTCAGAACCAAAGTTGAAAAATTTGCTTTACAAAACAAGTATGTTTACAGCAAATATTGGTTCCGAGCAGGAAACGAGGTTTCTAGATGAAGCTGCAGTCGCTGAGAACTTCATCTTATGCTGGTACAGCTCCATCGCCGTGGGTATCGCGCTGCGTGACATGACCGCAACGCCGAACTTAGAACGACAGAAGCGGATGGAACGCGCTTGTTTCACAAGGTCCGAGAGAGCACCCGCCAACAAGAACGAAAATCACGATAATTGTGTATTTATCAAAACGATGAGGCCCACGCAAATTGCTAGCGATAATAATAATATCTGTGGTTTAACATCCCAAAACCACGATATAATTAGGAGAGACACCGTAGTGGAGGGCTTCGGAAATTTCGACCACCTGGGGTTCATTAACCTGCGCCTAAATCTAAGTACACGGGCCTGACACATTTTCGCCTCTATCGAAAATGCAGGCGCCGCGGCCGGGATTCGATCCCGCGACCTTCGGCTCAGCAGCCGAGCGCCATAACCACTAGACCACCGTGGCGGGGCTTGTTAGCGATAGGCATACATGCGCCTAGTGCGATAAAGCGTATACTAAGGCGCCCAAGCATTTCTATAGCATACTGTGACGTATTACCAACACAGCGAATAGTGACGAGAAATGCTCCTATACAGGGACATTATTGCATATTGTCCTTCGAAACCATGTATATTCCACTAAAAAACTTTATTTGTCGAAGTCTCGATCGGAGACCCATCTTCATCAACCATCCGCGAAATCTGTAGAGTGGGATAATTTGAAAGTGATGCTGTAGTATGTAGAGATAAGCTCAAATATTCCAGTAAGTGCCTGGCTGGTGTTTGAGCAATTGAGATTGATGTTCACTTATCTAAACAAAGAGAAGAAGGCTAATAAGCCAGGGTTCTGTATATAAATACGGTAACTGATCGATGCGCACGGGATGATAGCCGAGCATTTTCGCTTGCGCAGATGATCAATCAATATTTTAATTATTTAAAACTTTCTAACGCACACTAGCCTATGTATAATGGGGCGAGAGAAATCTGCCTGCTGCATTTACTATCGGGCCATTTTTGTACGGGGCCTATTTTCTTTATGCGGCTGCTCTCTCGCTCTTCAATGCATCATCTTAACCGTTTCTATCCGGCCCTGGTTAAGCAACCTGCATTACGACTGTTTAACCATGTGATTTAGCTGTACAGTTTTATTGTTATGGCTTTCGTACCCATAAAAAAATTGCAAATAAAGTTTAGCAATCATCTCAGACAACATACTTATTTTGTCTCTGTCAAACTGCTCTTTCTTAAGCTAGCTCACCGTGATAATGATATGGGCTATGTTAAGTGTACTTTTTTGTCTGCTTCAGCTATTTCATTACTAGAGCTTTCGGAGTGAAATCGACTGATGGCAACGTAGTCGTTGATGTTTCGGGAAATTCCACAATGCACTCAACGGATACTTTGCTTGCTGCGGCACACAACGCACAAGTCCTCAAGATATATTAAGAATGAACAATTGTAAATATAGAAATAGAAACATGATTCATGCCATTTTCTACAGGAAATGAGCTCGGAAAGCCCTGCGCTCCGTGGTCGCATCGAATAAATGGTTGCGGTCTCATCAGCACGCCAAGTAATGACGTTGTTGCACGAGCGTGCCCTAATTACTTTCACTTTCAAGCCTTACTTTAAGCCATTCTCAATACTGTCATTATAAATAAGCGTCCTTTTTTGCATAGCGTATATTAAGAAACAAGCCTTTGTTTCGGAGAACAATGACATTAAATAGAAAAAAAACGTACAGCAGCAAAGAAGGACAAGACAGTCAGATAAAGAAAGAAGTTATAAAATCGTGGCATAATACCGCGTAACGAGGTAAAAAACATGGCTGATCCCTCTGTCATAGGGATCGGTATAACACGAAAGGGAAACGTGTCTTCACAGACGTAGTTGAGCGTTTGTTGCGCATTCTTTCGCCCCAAGGGCGAAGGAATGAATGCTACAGCAACAAATTGTAATGTCACGCGAAGAACGGCAAGCAGCTCGAAACTTGCAACGCGCTGCTCAAGCAGAAAGGATTCACGGAACGAACATACACAGGATGAGAGCGAACTGACTGTCACATTTGTAACCTATTTCTGTGTGAGCACCGCGCTCCTTTCGCAAACGCGGCCGCTGCAGTGAGCCAAGTGACCTTCGTGCTCTCCACGCGAGACGTACAAACCACCGCGATCACGAGATAAGCGCACGCACGAGCGACCACGCCCTGTAGACGCGGACGCTCGCGCAACCGCGACGACCTTTCAAGCGCGCTCTTCTACGCTCTTCGAGCCCTTCGCGCCATCTCGCTAACGAAAACACGCTGTAACGCCGATCTCTGAGTACCGCCAAAGGCAAATGGTCTATATAAATAGCTCGCCGTTAGCATTGTGAAGATCGTACCGTCCGAGGCCGACTCGTGTCGCGCTGCGGAGCAAGTGCTCCTAAGTTCGATTCCCGGTGACGGAACTTATTCTTCTGGTTTTTTTCTTTGCCCACTGTTAGTCTTTATATTTTACAACGTCATTTCCGTGACGGAAATACGTCAGTGGAGCCGTGGTGGAGCCCGGCATAAAACACTTTCGTGTTAAAAAGCGGCAGGGGAAAAGGCGGTCGTGTGATTGCGAGGGAGCCGGCAGAGACGAAGGTGTCTGTGCCTCACTTCAATGGCCGCGAAAGCCGATAAGAGCGCGCGCGTCTACTAAGGTTTGTCGAGAGCGCGTTGGCAGGCGCCTCTGAGAAAGGACTCGCCGAGGCGTATGCAGCGTATTCGCGTTGGAGCTCAAGAATAGGTGCTTGACACCACCTCGGACAGAAGGGGAACAAGAGTGCACCCGTTGCCTCGGTCGTCGCCTGCACACATAATGACCAGGCAATGGAACGATCAACACTACCGCGACGCTGTACCGCCCGTTGGTCTGAGCAGATGCACATTGTCCGCAGAGACGGTCGAACAACGTTGAGCACGACAAGGGGGTAGGAACACGACCAGTGCGTGGACAGGTTATCCTTCTGCTGCGTGCGTTCCGGCGAGTCGTTATCCCATCTCCCGGCGCTACCGCCCTCTGCAGCAGTGCCCCCCTTTGACGAGCCTAAAGTCTGTCCCTCTTGCTCACGAACTTCCTCTTGTACGCGCAGCAGTTTATCGTCTCCTGGTATACGGCAACGTTGGTGTGTAAACGAGCCTTGTTAGGAACCGGACACGTGACACGTCGGTCGTTTCCCAACCTTGCTTGCGATGGTGTTTTGATCTGACAGCGAGCGAGAAGTGAAAAGGGAGGTTAGGACTACATATAAAAGGACAGCAAAAGGGAAGTGTTTGTTCGGTGCGACGTTGGTGCAACGCTCACAAAAGTACTAGTAAGAAATGCAACAGAGCCAGGTCATTACTAGGGATCGATGGGATAAGGGCTGATAATCTCCTGCACTCCGGAGGCGGGAGAGAGGAGAAAATGGTCGGATCTTGTTGTTACGTTACAAGAGATCCAGGAAATAAAAAGCAGAGTTCCTCTTCCCGCGTCTCCTCGGATACAACGGGTGCGGCGCACAATGGGGCCTGCATACACAGTAAGGGTGTCTTTTCACTCTGTTTTCTTGTGAGGAACGAAAAAAACGCCAGGCCTGCGCTGAAACCGCAGCACAGTCACAGCGAAAGCTGGAAGAGCGGCGTTTCTAGGGCCCGTTGTAAGCTCTCTTAGGGCTACTAATACAAGTACACTAGCGAGGTACCCACTACACCATAAATCACAATTTTTGTGAAGTTAGGAAGCACCTACTAAGCCATTATTCGTCATTCTGCGGGGAAGCGAGGCACCAGCTACACGTCTGTAAGGCATTATGTGCACTTTGTTGACGCGACGACTGGTGACGATGAAGAATTATGGCTCTTTCAGCGTTTCGTATGTCATGCTATCACTAATTACTGTCGTGTTTGTACTCAAGAGAGACCTTAATGCGGCCTGTGAGTCGGTGAAAAGTACCCATTTTCTAACTGGAGTTTTACAGACGCACGCTTTAAAAGCGTTAACACGTTTCTTACAAGGCAGCGGCATTGCTGACAAGTACTAAGAAATAACGAACTTTCATTTGTATAACACATGTCGTACTTATTATGCGCAGTCTCATATGACACCCATCATATGTGTGTGCTGAAGTGAATAACGTATCGACTGTTATGTACACACGAGCGAATACATCTTCTTAAAGACCAGACGTGTGCTCTGCTGTTTTGTGCTGGTCGGACCAAATATTAACGACGGACATTATCAGAGACTTCATTCGCTGACTTTGGAACATTTCTTTATCATTTTGTTGTGATATGTGCCTATAAGTGTGTGCATATGTGTGCCCGAGTGTTCTATTTTACATGAACTGCCTTGTATGTTTTACTTTAAGATATGTGTTCAAGTTTCTCTCAAGGGCTAAGGAGTAGCCGGCGCCATAATTGTGCGCCAACATCTCCTTATATATCATATCAATAAAAAAAAAAGTATTATGGCTCAGCCCATTGTAATGGGTTGGAAGCTTTAAACGGCCCACCAGTTATGTAATTTGCATTGGGTGACGCCCGGTCGCTATTTCCCTCTCCCGTCATGCTGTATAACATACGTTGACGTGGGAGAGAGAGAGAGGGGGGGGGGAGAACTTTACTGAGACCCCGAGGAAATTAATCGTGCGCTTATGGGCTTCCTTGGCAACCAATACAAGTGCACTTGCGAGGAACCCACTACGCTATAAATCATTGTAATTTTGGAGAAGTACGGAAGCCGCCACTGTGCCATTTTTCGTCATTCTACGGAGAGCCGTGGTATCTGCTAAACGCATGTGAGGCATTATGCGCACTTTGTTGATGCTGTGCCTGATGACGACGAAGAATTATGGCAGAGCCCTTTGTAATGGGTTAGAAGCATTCAACAACCTAGTCGTTGCGCAATTCGCATTGTGTGACGCCTGGTTACAGAATTCGCGTTTTGCGACGTTTGGTGCTTATTTTACTCTTCTACCACGCTATATTGCATATGTTAATGTGGTTCCTTCCCAACATGAAGCCTGTATAGGACCTTCTTGCAAAGCAGTTTCAAGCACCGGCATGACTCAGAGGTTCGATTACTGGGCTCCCACGCAGAGGGCCCAGGTTCGAACCTCGTTCCATCCTGGAATTTTTTTCTTATTTCGTTTTTTTTTCTTATTTGGAGCGATAGTGGTTACGGACACAGGCGGCGGCGTACAACTACGGCGCCAAAAACGGACGTTGAAATGATCTCATAACAGCTTTCGCTGTAAAAAAGAGCCCTCTGAAGGAACCGCATACGATGCAACAGTGCAAGCAATATACGGGACAGAACGTAGGAAGGTCTCTATTATGACATCCTAGCAGAATACAAGATTGGATGTGCTTTCGCATGTGCACGCCACGGTATTGTGGGGAGAGATTGATAGAGAACAAAAATAAACGCAGAAGCAGGGATGTTCATGTGATTAAAATATATGGTTTTGTATAAGTGCACTTCGTAATTGGGGACCGGGAAATGTAAGAGCAAAAAGTAACAAAAGAGGGGAACCACGCGCGGGCACATCTTCCAAACCGGTCACGATAACAGTGCACTATCTCAGCAAAAGATGACGCGTGGCACAATGAGCACAGCTGCAGGGAGAAGCTGCTTGTGCAGGCTTATTTTTGGCGCATTGCTTAGGCACAATTCATAGGCATAAATCTTTTTGTCGTGTGCGTATAGATAAAGACTTAGTTAAATTAACTTACCCTTTGTGGTGGTTTTGCGCACTACACATGCTCTCCCTATGTTAATTACGCTATCGACCAGAGGCAAACCTGAATGCGTGATTTCACATTCACCTGCTCCCGTGATTCGTGAGCAGGTGGATGTGAAATGATGCTTAAAATTGTAACTGGTAGGCCAACATTTCAGGCATTTTAGTTGCGGTGCTTATCTTGGCTGAATTAAAATTTGCAAGTGGTTGTATCGGCCATGCTTCATTGATTAAGGTGCTATTATCTATTTTCGTTATTATATACGTGTATTACATTCTAATGCAAAGTGTTTGCCTAAGAACCACATACGCTTAACATATTTGTTGGTTGGTATGGGGCGTATAACGTCCCAAGGCGACTCAGGCCATCAAAGACACTACAGTGGAGGGCTCCGGAAAAACTCAACCACCTGGTGTTCACTTACGTGAACTGATACCACACAGTTCACAGGCCTCTAATATTTCGCTTCCAGCGAAACGAGACCGCCGCGGCCGGGACTGAGCCCGCGTCCTTCGGGTGAGAAGCCGAGGATAGTAACCACTAAGACACCGCGGTGAAGCAAAAACAGAAAGGCGAGTTAGTTGGTACTGATTCATTCTTGTATAGCAGAAGCTCGAAAAGGACAAGGACAAGAAAGGGCACAACACGAGTGCTCGTGTTGTGCACTTTCTTGTCCTTGTCCTTTTCGCGCTTCGGTTATACAAGAAGACACCGCGGTGGCTGCTTAACATGTGGTGCCCATTAATTGCCTATTGTCTTAGTCAGCATGCATCACTTTCTCAGCATTACTATTACATTGATCATTTGAGGTAAGGCAGCACTATAAATATATAGCATTGCGAAGTTAGAATGAACGAAAATTTGGTGAAGTAAAAAAGATTGCTTTTCTTTCTTTACGTTCTCCTTTTGTTCCTTTCAGGCGCATTGCCCTTTTACATTCTTGAAGACTGAGACCATGCGCAGGAAGTTATGGACCAATAGCCATGTCGCGACTGTGAGGTGCGTCTGTTCCGCCTATTTCTTCATCTCTCTCTCTCCCTATCTCTACACCTCATTCAACACCCTCCCCGCATCCCTTTCCCCAGTGAAGAGTAGCATACCAATTATGTAAGGCTGGTTAACACCCCTGCCTTTCCTGTCACTCCTATTCCTTCCTTTGCTCTTCCATAAGCGCTGCCGCTAATATTCAGCGCCAAAAAATAAATACCGTGTTCTTTTTTTTTTCTCGGGTTACAGCGCTGCGCTCTTATGTGGCCGCTCAGACGACAAGGTTTGAATAAAAAGCGCATGGCGCTTGATGATATTGCGGCCGTTACATTGTATCACGCAGGAACTAATGACCTTCTTTCAGGCTTAGGAAGCCTTCCGCCAGCCATTCTAGGCCTCGCATGGGACGAAAATTGAACGAAGGCTTAATAAGACAGCGGAAGCGAACTAATCACGAGCACCAACATTATACTTGATGGCATGCCTCGACGCGCAAAGAATGGGCTACCCACGATTGCCTCGCTGTGCAATGACAGCGATAATACGCAAACCAAACACGAAGAACATAATGAATAGCACGGCCTAGGAGCCAGAGGAATTACGGCGACGAGTACCATGAATCCCGATCTCTGATTTAATGTGTTACCCGTGCGTGCGTTCCTCTGAACAGGATGTAATTAAGCACTGGAAGCTTCCGGATACCGTATCTCGTAGAGCCAAATTATTTGTTTCTACTTTTGTTTCCTTTCAATGGTAGCAATCGTCGCAAAGTTGCGAGCAATTGTTTTCCCTGTTCTTTTTTTCTTTGGTCGGCTCTGTGATTTAGAGAGAAATTAAGAGAACGCAGCCACGATTTCTTAGTGAAGAAAAACTGTCGTCAGTTATGCGACCCTAATTATGAGACCGTGTGCACACTCAACACGTCATCTTTGAGGATACATAGAAAAATCATACGTGACGAGGCAGTCTGAAGGAACGTAGCCTTTTGTTTTTTTCCGCAGTATAAAAAGTTGTGCGAGTGAATGTAACATGTATATGCATCACTACAGTAGTCATTGTTGGATCTGTCTTGTTAAAATAGTCTTTCGTTGTTATAGAGCGTAGTCAATCTATGAAAAAATTTCCCTCCTTTGAAATGAAGGAACAAGTACTAAAAGCATAAAGGTTAAGCGAAGGCTAGCGGGCATAGTGATGCTCTGATGCAACTCAGAAGTTGATGTAGGCGTGAAGTAATTGGGAGGGAGGGATGTCACGTGCACAACATAAAATTGTAGGTATATTGTATACAACAAAAAAATGGATCTATGAAAATCCATCTAGGAGGTGTGTGGCGTGCCATGTAGCGTAGCATGCAGAGGGGAGCAGGGCGCGTCCCCCCTAGTCGCCTAAAAAGAGGGGGGCGCGAAGTGTGCCCCATACATTGACTTAATAGGGAGGGGGGCGCTGCTATGGACCTCCGCCCGCCTTCACCCCCCCCCCCCCCCCCCCCCCGAAGGGGAACCCTGCGCACGCCTATGGTAACTAGTATGAGTAGACGAGGTTGAATGAATGAATGAATAAAATAAACGTTTATTTGCGAAACGGTATTCTAAGCGTGAAGCATTGTACTACGGCAGGGAAGTATATGTTGTTGTTTTGGGTCATTTGCCATTCTGGAAACCTTAAGCTGGACGCCCCGATCCAAGGTTGCTGTTGGGTAACTTCGAAAAGGAGCTAAAATGCAAGCGAAGAGTAGCCAAAGAATCTAAGCCATTTAATCTTATCGCCCAATTTGTAGCCACAGGGTAGAAAAGCGGTATTGTGAGGAGTTTTCATTATTGAACGATGAATAATGTCATTTCGAGTCAGAAGTGAAATACATTAAGTGCACTTTTTTTCCTCCTCTAGCTTGGTCTTCAAGGCATAAGCAAGTTGCAAATAAATGAACAAACTACGAGTTCCGTGCGCCTGCATATAGTCCATGTAAATAGATAGAGTAATTGCCAGAGACAGAGTAAGATAGCACCATTCCAGACAACCAGTCAGTAGGAACATTAATCTTAGAAGCAGGTCGTGCTTGAAGTCACGGACCGAAAATGATTAGTAGTCACCAGTCGAGCTTGAAGGACCGATACCTGGTTGGATATTGCCAGTCCAGCTTCATTTTGTCGCGGATCTCCGCTTTAACGCGATAGAGTTAAAGAGCTCGCTTCGCAGAAGTTCCAGCGTCGGCGTCGGCGTCGTTGGCTGTAAGCGAAAAATCAGGCTTTGTCCGTGACCGAAATATCGGGAAAGATGCAAATAAAATAAATAATAAAAAAACTATGGTTCTAGTGATAATCGAACACAAAGCCTTCTGCGGGGCAAGCTGGTGTTCTACCACAGAGCCACGCCATTGCTTGAAACTGCTTCGAAAAAAAAAAAACACTATACGAATTTCATGTAGTGGGAGGAGTCTCAACGCACGCAATATTGCGCGGTAGAAGCGTGGAATCGCGCCAGGCGTCAAAACATCGTGAATTGCGCAACGAGGCGCACCCATTACAAAGCGCTCAGACATATTTAATCATCATCAGCAGCAAAAGCATCAACAAAGTGGGCATATGAATTGCGCAAGAAAGGTGCGTTTTAAAGACCCACCCATTACAAAGTGCGCGGCATATTTAATCAACATCAGCAGCAAAATGAGCAGCAGCAACATCAGCAGCAACAAAATGAGCAGCTGTGTAGGTTCGCGTGTTGCCTTACGGGCGCGTAGTGCCCCCCCCCCCCCTCGCTGGTTCGCAAAATGAATAATTACAGTGTAGTGGACACTTCGCAACTGTACTCGCAGTAGGCCTTCTAATATAGTTTGAAAAGGCCAATGATAGGCGCACAGACCTTTCGTTTCCTTGCGGCACGGTTGAGGCATCCACAGAGAACCGAAACCAGGCGAGCAATTCAGAAGGCGATTCGCACGGGGCTCGATTACGCTATAGCGTTCTACTCTTGAAGGCGAAGCTCAAGCGTCCCACAAGCTCATGTCAAGTTCACACGAGAACACGCGCTGCGCATCGGCATTAGAAACTCACTCGTAGCGTAAGCATCGATGGCAGGCAGCTTGAGGAGCGTGCTATACAGCCAAATGTTCGCCAACATGCGCGGAACTTCGTCAGTTTGACCAAGAACTTGGTCACTACGTCTAGGCAGGCGCGCCGCGCGTTGTGTTCAGGTGCCTCGATAAACACCACACTGTTGGAGGAGGGAGGATATGTGCAGGCATCGGCTGACACGTAAGAAAAGTTTGGAAACAAAGGGTAGTCCTTAAACTTGCTCGGTATTACATCTCCAAATACTAAGTAAAATGTGCACTAAATACGTCAAAATAGAACTTCAACGTAGCCAGAATGTAGCCATGGCGCCAACCATAAATGTTGGTCGCCAGGCAGGGTCGTAAGATAGCACATTTGGCGCAAAGTAGCCACCAAAGGCAACACTGGCCCACACTTTAAATTGTGTTAGAGATGGACAGTGCGGCACTAATGCAAGAGATGCAAATTAAATGCAAGAATTCATATCCTGTAATTTATGCGTGAGGCTTTTCTTAGACAAAATACTCGTGCGCTACGGCGCAACACACGTATATATGCGGCACAGCGATTTTCCCCACTCTTGCAGTTCTGCACGTGCGAGTTTGGTAGCAACAGGTCTCTCGCCCGCCACGTCGCTTAGAACACTGTCACCGGCTCCAAGCATGCGAACAAAGCGATGTATTAGTCGCAGCGTTATGTTACGCGCTTTCGCAGGCCAGCGTTATAGGCCGATTGGCATATACGGCTGCAACGACGCGTCGATATTGCCAAAGTGCATTGCGACAAAAGACGGGCACAAATTTATACTGTGCCTATAGCTATTCGTGTCTGTAATGTTGAAAGGTGTTCGGCGTGTAACGCGAGACGCCCCTAACTTCTCCTTCAAGGCTTTTATTGTTTTCTATCGTTTTCTGGCAGAGACGAATGGCCGAAAGTGATGAAATGCGAAATATAGTTTGTTATTCAGTCTTGAGCTTTGCATGCAAAAATTCCTGACGCGTTTGTTGAGGCCACCAAGCGCAAAAAGCAGGGTCCGTTCCAAACGCTTTCGCTACTATAGGAGTGGAAAAGCTCATGACATGTGGGGAAGACGTTGAAGTATTGTTTCAAGGAAAAAGAAAATACGAACAGCGCAAAGAAGTTCTCACCTTGCAAACATAGAAGAAATGCGTACGTCGTAAAGTGGGAAACGCCGATGGGATAGGAGGAGACAGAACACATTTCATATTCAAACTTCCCCTGAGAAGGGATTCAATTTATTCTCAGTATGGAGAAAATTTTCGCGAAGTTGTTGTCGCACGCATCTTCGACGCAGTGTCCGGTGTGCATATGCACATGTTATGGCATTGGTCTTTTTTCATGTAGGGAGCGTTTCTATTGAACCATGGATAACGGCGTGACGAACTTGGTCGAGTTAGTAAATTTATGTTAATACAGCGAAATATCCCTGTGGGGCTCCAGTCAAAGCGTGGCAATATTGGCGATGTTCTGCGATAATTCACAGTTTTCTTGCGAGCCGTTTTTCAGCGAACGTGTACATGGCTAGAACATTGCTTGTTTGCGAGCAAAACGTATGTGCCACACAAAGGCACACACAAATGAAGATCGCGCACGACACGCGAAGAGCATGACACGCGACACGCGAAGAGCCAGACAAGACAACTCGTGTCTCGGCAAAAAGACGCATGCTACTGAAATGGAAAGCATTAAAGCATATGGTTTTGCTTCCCAAAACCCCGATATAATTACGAGAGACACCATTATGGAGGGCTTCGGAAATTTCCACCACCTGCGGTTTTTTAACGTTCACCTAAAGCTAAGCACACGGGCCTCTAGCATTTCGCCTCTATCGAAATGCGGCCACAGCGGCCGGGATTCGGTCCTGCGACCTTCAGGTCAGCACCTAAGCACCATAACCACTGGACCACCGCGACGGGTGAAAACTCTGAAGGAGCACACGCTAAATTCGAAAGGGACTTTCTGGACAGATATTTCGGATTTAGTTGCAGGGTGTGTGATGAGCTATGAAAATTTGTGTCACCTCTGTGTCGTGCATGTGCTAAACCGCTTCGCTTCTCACTTACCTTCACAGAATCTAATGGCTCCTCAATTTCATTTATTCTTCATCACACAAAAACGATTTTTTTTGTGTGTGACGAAGAAAAGTAAATATTAAGGCAGAAGACAAATATCGCATTTCCTTTATTTGTGAGTATTTGCGGATACATTTCTCACCCGGTATAATAGGTACACATACAATGTGCAGTGTGCTGATCATACAAAGAGGGAAGCTACGTAGCCTTTAGGCCGGTAACCGATACGTTCTAGAGCATGCTTGATTGAGGTCATTCCATTCACCTGGTCTACGCTTCGCTCGGGGCTTCCATGCCAGAAATTGCACGTGTCTAGAGGATAGAAGGTGTGAAGTGGAATATATACAAGGTGTCTCAGCTGAAAAACACCAAGTATTAAAAATTAAGCATAGGCGCTACGTGACTCCAATTAGCGCAGTATTGTTATGAGCCATGTTGAGCGCGTCATAATATTTTTTCCGATTGGCGAAGCTCGGCAATTAACAAAGATTGCTTAACGAACTTTTTAAATAGTAGCTCTAGAGAAAAGTTTTCAACGCAAAAGTTGTAGCGCTTGTTCAGAAACATAGAATTTTTCAACCTGTTAAGATAACTCTCCTGCCTATTTTTTTTTCGGCCTTTCTTTAAAGCGCGCGAATTTTTTTTTTTAAATACGACGTGTCAGCCGCCTAACGCACGGCGCTTTTAGTGCTCTCAATTGTAAGTTGAACGAATTATCAAAGGTTGCTTCGCGCACGCAGATCCGTGGAACAGGTTATCGGTGACTGCGATGGACGTTAAGCGACAAAATGAGCATACCGTTTCAACAACAACAACCAAAAGAAATTCTTCAACGAAAAAGCGGCAGCCACGGAGCGAATGCCACATGAGACCGTAGACGGCATTTCATGCAGCGTATGCCTTTTTTCTTTTCTTTTCGCACCCATGGAGAAACATATTGGAAGGGACGAGGGTGACAGCGTGATGAAGGAGTGAGATAAAGGATTGACTCACACGTGACGGCCGCTGTGTCGCAGACTTTTTTTTTCTCTTTAGACGGTATGCCCCTATCATCAATTGGCGTCCATCGCACTCACCGGTAGCCTGCTCAATCGACCTTCGTGCGTGGAGCAGCCTTTGATAATTCGTTCAACTTACATGTGAGGGCACTAAAAGCGCCGCGCTTTAGGCGGCAGTCACGTGGTTTTTTTTTTTTTTTAAATTCGCCGCTTTTAAGAAAGGCCAAAAAAAAGTTAAGCAGGGGAGTTATCTTGGCATAGATTAAAAAATTCAATGTTTCTGAACAAGCGCAACAACTTTTGTATTGAAAATTTTTCTCTAGAGGTACTATTTAAAAAGTTCATAAAACAATCTTTGTTAATTACCGAGCTTCGTGGATTGGAAAAAAAATATTCTGACGTGCTCTATATGGCTCAGAACAATACTGCGCTAATTGGAGATGCGTAACACCTATGTTTAATATTTTTAATACTTGGTGCTTTTTAGCTGAAACACCCTGTATGACCTTAAAATGTCATGACAACTTTGCCTACAGGAGCATTCCCTCTTCATTTGAAGCTCTGCAGCGTAAGAGTGATAAAAATTCTTATTGCACTCATGGTCGATCACTATGTTGTACAGCGTCCTACTTGCGCGCGATACAAGGAGAAATAATTTCTTTTTCAGCATTACAATAAAAATTATCGGGGTACACGACATGATTATGAGAGACGCCGTAGTGGAAGGCTCCGGAAATTTCGACCACCTGGCGTTCTTTAAGGTGCACGTAAATGTAAGCAGACGGGCCTCAAGCAATTTCGCCTCCATTCAAAAATGTGCACGCCGCCGCCAGGATTCGATCCCGTGACCTGCGGGTCAGCAGTAAAACACCATAACAACTAGACCACCGCGGCGAATGATCTTCAGCATGTAATGCGAAATTGACTCTATCTGTTGCATAGTCAGAGCGGGAAGATATTACCAACAATACGTTCTATACATTTTATAAGCTCGTATACTATACGCTGAACCTCGAAGCACGTAAGTAAAAAGATAACGTAGAAAACATATGCCATACCGCACGTGTTCTGTTTCAATACGTTTCGCCTTGTACGAGAAGACGTTCTGACGCATGCATACCGACACGTAAAATGTCTGAAATACAAGAGCACCACGACATCGCGTTTGCGTTGCGTTTGCATTTGCTTATCATGTGCGAAGCGCTTTTGGTCCCGCATTTGTGTACGTACGGATGTCTCTAAAGCGGTCTGCTGGTAAGAAAAAACTCTGAAGTCGTGATAATACCATGATCTCACAGTAAATTCACCCGACTAGAGCACGTGTGAGGAATACGCGCAAGAATTGTCAGCTATATTCTTAACATGTCACCCCTAAAAGCATAGCTGTCCTCGCTATTTGAATTGCAGTGCGAAGAGCGACGGTGGCAGCAAGCCTGTTTCTGTCATGCTCCAAAAGACACGCCATGCATGCCTTCAGTCAAGAGCGAAAAGCAAAGGCGTTACGACCAAATGTAAATCGAGGCCTCCAACGCCACATACACGTCGGTGATTGCAAGTCACGCATTGCGCATTACCGCGCTCGGTTCGCCGGTGGAAATGCCAGAGGCTACCAATAAATACAAGGCTACTAGGAGGGCTGTGCTGTCACTGGCTGTGCGGAAAGAAAATAAACTTCGCGACCCTTTCTTTTGCGTTGAGACGGATCCTTGATATCCTAAAAGCGTTTGAAATTGCATCTTCACAGCACGTCAGTCGACGCCTGTCTTTTAAAAGACATAACCGAACATAACCGATTTTTACACACCTTAATCACAAAAACCTATAAAGAGAAGCATTCATCAAAAATTATATAAATTCGTTTACTTGCCGATGCTTACAGATGCTTTATTTGCTAAAGGTGTTTTCATCTAAATCTACAGATGTTTTCTATTTCAGCAAGGCAAAGAGCCCGCTAACTAAATCTCAACGTTTTGCCAATGTCTGCTGTTAAAACCTCCCGAGTTCAGAAGACGTCTACAATTACATTGGCACTGTGGCAAACTGTGAAGATGTATGAAAGTTAAGCGGTCAAATTAGCGAAAAAAAGAGTTAGAATAGAGTCACGAGAGCAGTCAAAGTCTCCAAATATACTATAAGTGCTCTCAAGAACACCTTAAACAACAACCATACTCAGTATTCTGTGTCGACATTGTCAAACACGAGATATCACGTCGTGTACACTGCTACCTTTCAACAGCCCCTTCGCTTTAGTCTCTTACCTTTGCCCAATGGGTGCGCTCAAAGAGGTGATTAAAGGCAATGAAATTCGAGAAGCGAAATGGTAATTAAGGGGATAAGTTTACAAGAGGTAAAAGAAGGGATCGGAACAGCGAATGTGGACGTGTACCATTAGCGTGCATAACGTTGCGCATAAAGGGCACAGACACGAGAAGAGACGACGTAACACACAGGCGTCGTCTCTTCTCGTGTCCGTGTCCTTTATGCGCAACGTTATAACCGCTAATGGCAAACCAACTGTCCCAAATTGCAACCTTGGGGACGTGTACCAAGGGTACTGGTCACAGTACGCATCGACTGGTTACGTAAAGCAGCTGGTTGAATTAAACATAAATTCTATCATGTGAAATTTCGCGCATACTCTCATACATCGTTAAGGGATTATTCAGTACATCTTGCTCGTCTTCTGAATATTTAATTTCTTCAAGGGGACAATAAAATGAGAAAGACTTAGGAAACTTGATCAGTATGTTACCATTTCAAACTCTTTGCCTTCTCTCAATAATCCAACTAAACAAAACTTATACGTAGAGCAGCTACAAAAAATACAGACGCTTGAAAGTGTTGTAGCAAGTGAGTTTATCAAAAAGCAGCTTATATGGCTTGAAAAATTGAAAACATGATCGCTTTATATTCAGGCTTTCTATGTTACGGTGCCCTCGTTCACAAGCAGAGAGTTTTATAAGTTACGCGACTCTGTCGGCCCTCAGTGTTCCTTATCAGTCTTCAAGAAACCGAGTCTTGTGACATATCATGCAGCTTAACTGCATCTTATTAACATACAGTGGTTGAGAAAGTTTATTTATTGATTTTGTAAGCGGATATTGCGTGCTAATCTCTGTGTATTTTCTTTGCAGCCTAAAGCACTTCTTGGATCTTAGCCACCAGAGATGCTGCGAAATATCTTCGTTTCGACATGCGTCTGTAACATTAGCTCGCATTATAGCAATTGATGCAGAGAATAATGAGATGAAACTAAAGCTTATTGCATTACCCATGACATTCAAGAGCCGTTCAGGGGAGACTGACCCCTGTTGACGCTATGTTGGCGTAAATCGCAAGGGGACTTCGAAATAGCAAACCGAAAATCAATTACACGAAATCAGCTTGAAGCATTGCAGGCGTGCTAGCCTATAAAAAAAGATACAATATCGTTTAAGCTTGTAAATGTAAAAATCTAAATTTAAAACCAGTTTATTCTGAAGATAGGTCAATTATGAAAGCTTTACTTCCACTGGAGCAAAGGATGAACAGATGTGCCTTGACACTTGCGCACTTTTTGCACGCGCGATATACGGGTCGCCACGAAGGCTTCGTAATGGTGCCGCTTAAGATGGCTTCTAAGCCATAGGTTTACCTGCTTTAAACCTGCTTTCATAAATTATTATCAGGTGTTATGAAACAATGGTAACACAAAATGTTATATTTTGGGTGTTGCTGCTGCTGCTCCGGTACTTGATGGTTCGCAGTACATGACTGCAGTAGGGTTTCTTGAAGGGCCAGTTGGTACATGATGCTGAGGGGAACAGCGCAAAAAACGGGACGGAGAAAGATTGAGCACACGACACAAGCGCTTGTGTCGTGTGCTCAATCTTTCTCCGTCCCGTTTTTTGCGCTGTTCCCCTCAGCATCATGACTGCAGTACTTGATGGCTCGCATATCTCTCAGTCCTGTTTACGTAAAAAAATTTGGCCGCGTATCTGCGTGCTTCGCTGCAAATGTCGTCTAAAGACGATAGAAGAGGCGCTGTGTGAGATATGGACGCCATCTGGCAATACGTCGGGAAACATGAGTGCTGTGTTGTGTGCTGGTAGTCCCGGCGCAGCAGCAGGCGAAGACCGGCGGTGACCAACGCGACCGGCGGGGACGCCAGCCAGCCCGAAAACGCGGTTTGGCGCGAAGCGCTGAAGCAGAGAAACGTCCGCACTCAACGAGTACTCTCCACACACTCTTTTATTTACACGTCGCCTGGGTAAAACAGGAACGCCAGAGCGGCGCCCACAACCGGCAGCCTGAAGGCCGCCCACAACGCTGCTTTTTCATTTTTTAAATATTTTTTTTCACCTTCTTGGCCTTCTCAAAACTAAAGTTTTTCAACACCAACCAATGGCATTCGTACAGTGCAATACAGAACCGAAACCGAAACACAACAATGAGCTCGTGCGAAGGGCACGGAGGAAGGCAAATTTCAGCGCAGTCGCATTTTCAGCTTTGTTGAAACAGCGCTCACTAGACGACGACGAAGTAAAAGAAGGCACAGGACAGGCGCTGCTTGTCGTGTGCCTTCTTTTACTTCGTCGTCGTCTAGTGAGCGCTGTTTCAACAAAGATGAACGCATACGAACTCGCTCAAGCTTCCATTCTTATGCATTTTCAGCGCAGCTTAAGAAACTAGGGTCCTTAAAATTACGTATGTATGCAGTTTCTATTAAAGGAACACGCCACCTAATACTTACCTAGTGATGTTGCACCTCAGATATGCATGATATTTACTTTTTGATCGACAACGTTCACAAGTATGAACAGCCATACCAGTTCAAGACGGCTGGCCCTTGGGCAAGTGGTTCAACTTTGGCCGAGTGGCTGAATCGAGGGACGTGCCGACAAACAGAAAGACAGACAGACAGAAAGACAGACCAAAATTTCTGCGTTTAAGTTCCCCAAGAAAGACTATCGTCTTTAAAAGTCCTAGCCCGTACGTGCCACAGAAACTGGGCAAATTCCACTACTCACCACTGGTCCTCTGAAAATGAAGAAAGGAACACACGGGTGGCAAACGCCAGTTAAGTTTTCTGAACAGACGTCAGGAATAATTCAGAGAGACTTTTATGAACCATAGGAAAAAAAGCCCAGTGATAGACACAGGGGCCTCACGTTTCAAGTTCGCTTGTTAACCATATTTACGGAGTGCATGGCCTGTGATTGTAAAAGCGTTTCATTTTCCGATAAAAAGTAATCGCGTTCCGGCTTGCTTAGCTGCAGATTCCACGTAAACTTTGCAGGCAGGCGTGCTGGTACTTTGTGAGCAAATGTCATACAAGTTGCGCATTTTACAAAACTACAAACGAAATGTTTTATATTTCTTCAAAAATGATGCCTTGTTAGGCTTCTGTTCTTAGACGTGAAATTGAGAATTTACATGGCAACCATCACCGAATATTTTGGGGTCTGTTGAAATCAACTGCGGAAGCCATACTTTTTGATTGCTTGAACTCACGCGGGCTTCTTTCAAGTTTGTTTCAATTATTCTAGGCTTCTTGACTTCTGCCGCCACATTGACTTCCCATGTAAAGTGCTACCTGAAAATATGTGTCATCTGAAGACTATTCATGTGTTTTATTCGTAGCTTGTTTTGGATGATGCCTACGTTCCCATAAATGAGTGTCAGGTACGCTTCAAAATATTGTACCACACTTGAATTTTCAAGCTCCCTCGTTATGGTGAAGCGCCATCTTTCTTTCCGGGTATCGAAGGTAACCAATGTGCCTTATGAGCTGTGGGCCGTGATGCCTACGAGGAACTCCCGCATTTACGATATGACGCGTTCATATATTTTAATGAAGAAATTACACAGCCATTCTCCTTTTTCTGTCCCTAGCCGAAAACTCTCGCGCACACTCTGTTTATGGCGGACATGGGAATGAAGTATTATTCGTTTAACTATTACTTCCTGCATGCATGCGCTAGTTAGGTGTTTCTAATAGCGCAGTGTAGTTCATGAGCAGGTAATAGTTGTTCCTACAATTGGGCTGCATCATTGCTTCTTTGGTCGGTTATACATTTCTTGATATGAGCTCCGCCTTTAGCTGCGAGAACCTTCAGCAGACGCACTAGACTGAGTTCACCTTCCATCTGTTAATGAAATCACAATCGAGTACTCACTGACGGCATTCAGGTCAAGTGACAGCAGTCTCTGGAAGACACCGTGGATCGATCACAACTGTGTCACTGTTAAAGCAGGCCCCGGAAACTGAGGGCCAGTTTCGGTTTCAAGGAACATGCGCGTTCGTAGCGGTTGCCGGGCATCCTAAGATCTGGTTGAACGAAGTGAGTTTGATGTGGATGATCGCATTTGTTTTCTTTCACGAGTTTTCACAAATAAAAAAATTTGATTTAACAGTGAAGAACTCTTCTCTTGTTTATTTGTCTTCTTTATTTCTTATTTTGTGCATTTGAAATCGGGATAAGCGCGGGAACTCGTAGACTTATGTTCGTAGCGCTTGACTCCGCTCACCCTTGCCACTCGCTCAGCTATATAACAAGTTGAATCGCGCTCGGTTATCTTGCTCGGATGGCGTGCCAAGTCTCAACACGGAAAAGATAACACATTTGATGTGGCGTGCAGTGAACGGAAGCCGCAGTGAGCCATGTCGAGCAGGTCAACCATGCCTTAGACGAAGACGGCTACATCGGGGCATTACACGTTTTGCGCAGCTATATGTGGTGTGTTAACCCACGGATTTCCAGTTCCACGAAGGCTTTTCACGTTTCCTAGTGAAAAAGGGTGAGCAGAAGTATTTGGGTTTATTATGTGAGCAGGTATTCATTTTGCATGAGTACATGAGTAATCCCAGGGGGCGGGGGGGGGGGGATCGGAGATCTCTGTTCGTTCCGCGTTCGTTCTGGCGGTGTTACGTCACAAATGTGGGCGGTCCGCAGCTCTCTTCCGCCGAGAGGAAGATGACAGCCAATCGTCAAGCGGTGAGAGGCGAGCTTTCCGGAAGTAGACGCGCATCGTTTGTCCTCGGCAAGGGGACCGTATATTTCAAAACGAAGTGTTTCTCGCCTTCTAATAAATACAGTTGTTATACGAAAAGATATTGTTTTTCTTTTCAAGCTTAAAGAGTTTCTGAAACAGCAATGGGTTTGAGCGCTGATATTTATTGGTGTTAGTTTTTCTAACGTGCTCGCTATGTCAAGTTGCGCACGCGAAAAAAAGAGAAAAGTAGCGGTCGGCGCAGTTTTTCAAGATGTCGTCCCACCGGAATGTCTTACTTGGCTCCCGGGTGTCGAATCGTCAAAAGGTGCCCACTGGGGCCGTCGTTCACGAGTGAGGACCGGGACGACACGTGACAGTAGCTGGTAGCGCTTTTGAACTAAGAAGTCCCTGCGCGTAAGACCAAAGCCCAGTGGCAGGCCCGTTCATTTTGTTCGCACTGTTCGTTTCGAGAACAGAAAGCGACGCCGCGCTCGCTCATGTCATCAAACGCATCTCGCACCTCCAACCGCAAGAAAAGCACACGTCGCAAGCGCCATTTTCTCAAAATCAGCTGTTGCGGCAGCCGCAACCGCCGCATCATGCCGTGCGAAGCCGTTTGTTCGCTCGAGAGAACGCGTGCGAACGGTCTCGCGCTCCGTTCGTTTGTAGCAGACGACATGCTCGTTATGACGCGTTATGACGTCACCAAAAAAGAAAAAAATTAAGCAAAAAGAAAAATGGCTACGCCCCTCAGAGACGTGGTTTTTCCGGCTTCGGGCAATCGCGTGCGCCGCCAGAATGGGTACAGAACGAACGGCGCAGAACAGAGATCTCCGATCACCCCACTCGTTATGCCGCGATATGACGTCACCAAAAAAGAAAAGATCAAGCAAAAAAAAAAGAAGAAATGGGGGCACCCCCCGGCCTTGAGTGGCATCTCCCGCTTCAGCCAATCAGCGCGCTTGTTCTTCCCCAGGAGAACGAACAAGCGAAACGAACAGATCTCCGATCGCCCCCCAGTTCTCTGCAAGCCTGACTGAACTGACATAAGCGCTGTGTCGCTAGACTAATTCGTCAAGACTACAGCTACTGCTACTGGCAAAATACGTTTAATGAAAGTTTTGAATGCGTATTGGCTCCGCTACCCACATTGTTCATCTTTTACTTTTGGCGTGTAATTCAAATGATGTCAAGCAATCATAGGCTCCTTTATGTTCATGGAAATGCATGTAGCCAATTTGAAACTTTGTGGGCCTTTACTTTAATACTGTCACTGAAATAGATGCAGTGGCCTCACTCATGCTTTGAGAAATCGTTTAACAGGGAATGTCGCTGGAGCCAACGTTTCGACAAGTGGACTTTTCTTCAGGAGGGTAGCGAATTGGGCGAGTTGGAAAATGCTCATGATGGTAAGCGACATCGTTTCCGGCGCTTGGCTCCTGGGTCTATTTTTCAGCGTTTGTTGTGCCGCTTGAAGCTGGAGCAAAAGAATGGTGTCGGGTGCTGCGGCTTTGCCTCCGGAAAAACGTGGCAAGTTTGCTGTCATTCCCTATTTGCACACTCTTTCGCATCACCTTAAGAAGGTGGCTAGTCATTACGACATGAATGTCGTATTTCGCGCCGGCAGGAAGCTCGGAAGCGTGTGCGCTTCCATTGACAGAAAGGCGCAAAAAAGAGAGGCGTGTTCAGTAGATGGCGAGTGTTCTATGAAACATGCCACACGGTTCGTTGACTGCGCTTGCGGCGTTGTGTACACCATACCCTTGTCCTGCGGTAGTTCTTACATTGGACAGACGGGGAGGTGTATGAACGTCCGTTTGAGAGGGCATGCTAGATCTTTGAAGGGCGCGCCGTCTTCACACCTTGCCCTCCATGGCCGACAATGCGGCTGTGCTCTCGAGCTGGACAAAACGGTCGTAGTGACTAGGCACAAGAGCCAGCGTACTCTGGAAATCGCGGAGGCATTTGAAATGATAAAGAAGAAAGATACGTGCGTGAGCTGCCCTTCTATCACTTTGATTGATGAGGAAGTGTCTTTCCTGGAAAGGACGTAGTTTTGTTAGTATACACATGTTTTTATGTCAATTATCTTTGGCCCGTGTGCGGGCTTGTTTTTTTTTCTCTTTCTTAGACATATATATATGTGATTTTTCCAATCAACATTCAGTTGTTAGATAGCGCTTGTGTCTTCGTTTTTTCTTCTTTTCGTCCGTGTTCCGTGTGCGCTAACCATCATGAGGACTTTTCTTCGTCAAGGCCATGCTGCTGCCCTAACGAAGACAAGTCAACTTTCCGAAACATTGTCTCCAGTGGCGCTCCCTGTTCAACGATTTCTCGTCACTCCGTCTTCCCTTGAACATCCGTCTTGTTTGGTACTCAACTTCTGAAAGAAAAATATTTGCGCCCTCATAACAGACAAGATTGAGTCAGGTACGACATGGCGTGCTCGTGATCGTTAATCATTTTCGCATTGGTTCGGATATTCTGGGTTCAATGTTTGCTCGTTATGTGCATATTTCAGATGTGATCTAAAGCTGCTTTTGCAGACTGACACTTTCACAATACGTGTATGTCCCCTGCCTTTTAGTACGAAACGTGTGAGTAAAAAAAATACTTAAATCCTACTTGTGTTGATCGAATTTCGTCTTATTGAGAAATCGGTCAGCTTTAGTTTGTCCACTTCACAACACGCGAGGAAAATTATAAAAATGGTAAAGTAAATTTAACGTATGGCCGCGTGGCCCGAGCGGAGCTGCAAGATTGCACGAACACATTCCGCTTGCATGCGAAGTGGGAAAGGAGGGCTTCCGCGACTTACCTCCCCCTCTCGGTTTCGCGTCCTTTCCCTCTATTTGCTGATCTCACCAGTAAAGAATTTTTTTTTGTTTGCGAATTATTTCTAGCAGGATACCCGGCGGCCGCCAGTGGTGGAAGCGGCGCTGCCGCAGCGTATCAGCATGCGATAACGTGTCCTATGGGAGGTATAGGGAGTTTCCGGCCCCTAGTTAAAGCATGCCCGAGTACTAAATAAACATGTAAGGAAGACCTCTAACAGAAGAGAAATAGCTATGAGAATTATGAGCAGTGGATTAATCGTGTACTCTTCGTGCATTGCTTATAATCCTAGAATGTACGATATACCACGGTGTAATGTAAATTCTGGGCATTATAATAGATTTATAAAACATTAATAGCCTTCACGGCAAAGGGACAAAGTGGAGAAAAGTGATCTTTTTTTAAAAAAAAAGTCGGGGTACCTTATGCATTCGCCTGAGACGATTCGACGGCAGAAGATGTCCGTTTTTACGCCTATTTTACAGTTCACTTTATGCCACGCGAGCGCTGCTTTCTGTATTTTTAAACGCCGTAAAGACTAAGTGAACACGCAGATCGCGCGCCTCGAGCAACAAGGCGCGTTGGTGGTCAGATGACTTTTTATACCCCACTCCGGCGTTTCGCCCGAAGTCACGTTCGCATGAGACATACGAGGCTTTCGCCCAAATAAACCTAAAACGTATTCCAGCTTCTTTCAAGGGTCGAAAACAGCATTCCACAATATCCGACACAACATCCTGGTTTAAGCTGTTATGTCACACAGATTGAGGCAGTGACAATGAGTGCGTACAGAAATATGCACAAGGATCGCGCCTATAAAATGAAGACGAGTAAGTCTCATTTTGAGCGGAACTTCGGGGAGAACGGGGGACAGAGCCGTAGTAGTCGTTCGCCGCCAAGTTTTCCCATTTTGTAACGTGCAAATTATGCAAATTTGTTAACTCGAGAGGAATCTTCGGATGACAGTTATTTTCTCGCATATCTTGCATTCCAGGCAGCAGCCTTTTCTGAACACTGAGTCGGCCTGGCCCATCGCTTCGCATTGACTCTCATCTCCAAACTATCTTTCCAGACCCTTCCTATTTCGAATGGCTCCAATGCTCTTCTCCAGTGGAACATGTGCATTCAGAAATTATAATGAAGAGTCACAGCCGTTGCTTGGCACCCATCTTTTTGTTCGCTTCCTCCATTTTTCTGGCTCCCACGGCTGTTGCTCTCTAGCTGCTGGTTCAAAATTCCGTCAATCTGAATTCCTTTAGCGATTTTTATGTGCTTTGTTTACCTTCGTACTGTGTCGACCTATTGGCGTAATAATTTTCAGCCGTTTCGACTGCTACATGGCCGCCCATCGACAAAATAAAATGACAAAAAAAACATTTACCGCGATAGCGTTAAAGAGCTCGTTTCTGTGTCAGTGTTGCCCATGAACAAAAAATCCAGATGGACTCAAACAAATAAAATTATAGGTTCCAGTGGGATTCAAACCCACGTCTTCTGCGTGGGAAGCAGGTGTTCTACCACGGATCCACGCCAGTGCTGGAAACCGTTTTGGAAAGAAAACCTTTAAGAATGTCAAGTGCGAGGATTCTCCTTAACGCATGTAATATTGTGTGGCAAAAACGTGAAATCGCACCAGGCGTCCAAACATCGGAATAGAGCAACAAGTGGGTGGCCATTGCAAAGCACTCAGGCATAATTAATCATCCTCAGCAAAAATTACACCATCTCCCGCTAAAGGGGACCATGACGCGATGCGAAGCCGGAGCACTTGCACTATCGCGTTCCGTTGGCGTTCGTTGGGCATGCTACCGGCCTCGTGTCGTAGAACGCGAAGAGGAACACTACGCGCGTCGTGTGTTCCCTCTAGCCTGGTCGTTAATTCTCACAGGGTGAGCGGGGAACGCGGTCGACAGGTGTGCGAGAGGGGAGCAGCGTAGGAGAGGAGAGAGAGGGGGAGGAGACGTGCATGCGCTGGCGCTTATCGCGGCGCTGCGCAGGAGAGAATTTCGGCATGTCGTGCCCGCATTTCAGAGGAGTCAACCGACAAAGGGAGAGCGGTGAACGCTGTCGACAGGCGCGCGAGAAGGAAGCAGCGTAGGAGAGGAGATAAAGCGGGAGGGGACGCGCATGAGCTGGCGCTCATCGCGGCGCTGCGCAGGAGAGAATTTCGGCATGTCGAGCCTGTATTTCAGAGGAGTCAACCGAAGCAAGCGCTGGACTGAACGCGCGCAGCGCTCTACCACTTGAAGCAGAGAAGACTAGAAGAGGAGAGTAGCGCATGCGCCGCGAGAGCAGAAGCGAGAACGCAGGAGAAGCACAAGCAGGTGCTGGTAGAGAAGTGGAGACAGTAAGGCGCAGCTGTTGGAGAGAGGGAACGAAGAGACTTGCATATGGGTAGTGTGAGTGCGGACTACCAGGCCGACGCCGAGGGACATACCCCCGAGCAAGAGATGCTTCGCATCTAAAACATCATCAACGAAGTGTGCAGCTGCGCTCGTGCGTTTGTTGCCTTACGGACGCGTAGTAGGTGCTTCGCCGATTCGCAGAAGCAATCATTGTGGCGTAGTGGGCACTTCGCAACTGCACTTGCAATATAGATACTAGGATGGCGGAGTTCAATCCGGTGGTGGTGGCGTGCGGCGTGACCACCCTTACTGCGCATGCGCAAGCCCTCCCCCGTACCTCCTCTCCCCTTTCCCTTCTCCACTCCCCCTCTCCCCTCCCTCCTCGGAAACGCGGGCTCGACATGCCGAAACGCTGCTTCGCATCGCCTCATGGCCCCCTTTAGCGGGAGATGGTGTGATTTTTACCTTCAGGCTTGGCACCGCTTGTGCGAATCTGCCATATTTTTTTTTTCAAATTAGGTGTTGTATAGGATAAATATGATATCGGAGCATAAGTTAAGTCAATATAAGGGTCAGTTAACTACGAAGCTAATTATTAAACTTCAATTGAATGAGTTCATTGAAAGAGCGCACTATTTTCTTCTGAACAGCTGGGATCCTTGCGGCAGCTGGTGCAGGAGATCTCAACCTCGTGCTTCTTTCTGCTTGGCCTCTGCGATCCCCTTCGGCAGTGCGACGGCAGACTGCTGGAGTTGATTGCTGGGGCTACGCAGATGGAAGTACAGCTAAACTCGTCGAGTGCACTTTCAATTAATTGCATGTGTTTATTTAAAGAGCGCACTGTTTTATTGTTGGTATGTGTCGTCAAGATGACACATACCCACACACACCAAACGCTAGGGGCGAGCGCCATTAAATACACTTGAATGAAACATTAAGGTCGCCTAAAGGTTTTTTCTCCTTCGTGTTTCTTCGGAAGAGTTTGTCAAAATACCTTCAAGGGCCTTTAAGAACGACATGGATGTGTGAGACGTGGAATGTCCCCTTGCGCCTATTAGTAAAAAATGACTGTTCTGTGGCCTTTCACCGAAAGTTGCCGGTAGAGCCTTACTGCCCTGTAGTCACCTCAGGTGTCCACCTCATTCCTTTTGAAGCAAAAGAACCATTCTTTTTCATGTGAGAAAAGCATTTGCTCAAGAAGGCTTCACTATTTTTTAAATAAAACTCTGTTTCTCACCAAAAACGCAGTTCTATGCATGAAACAGCTAAGAGAGACGATGCTGCTGGGTAAATGACATCGGACAAAAGATTTACGGGGGCTAAACGTACAACACTTGAGGCAAACAGGTAAGTTTTATCGCCAAGCACAGCAGTTGTCATTCCGCCACTGCTAGACACGGTCAAAAAGAATTTTTGTGGTGTATGCATATCCACAACATCAGAGCTTGCTACCCTATAAGACTCCCTGCAAGACTGCAAGACCTAACGCGCAAATTGGGAAGATTCTGCGACTCAAAGGCAAACAGTCAGAGGCTGCAACTTTCTCTATATTACAGATATTCCCACCGTCAGTCACCCCAGAAAAGATGCGACATAATATTTCACTTTCTCTCTAAGGTGTCCATGTTTTCATTGGCGAGGCTGTCGCGTTTGTGGTGTCCTGACTTCTTTCTTGTGTCCTTGTTTGCACGCCCTGTCTTTTTAGAATGAATACTTACCAACTAGCTCAGCTCTCTGTTATTCTAAGCTTAAGTCAATGTTGGCCGTGATCATGCACGGCTTGCCGATGCTCAGGTAAACTGAGGCCGGCAGGCTAACCATGTCGCTTGCGTTCATGTTGGCCACCTTGGTCAGGCATCCCTCTGTACCTGCTCGTTCTTATAGCCGGTTATCTTATTCATACGGGATTTCATAACACGTTGTCCGCAGCGTCGAGGTAACGTGCGTCATGGCAGTCGACGTCCGCATTGCTCTAGTACAGCCGTTTGCCGTCATGGCACTTAGCGGCGGCTTCTTCGCGTGTCAGAAAGCTGCTCTCAATCAATCTGACGTCATCCTCGGTCAGTATGAGGCCATCACCCAGCCTCATATGAAATGAAGAGTACATTGCGTCATTCTGGCGGACCACGTGGACGACTGGATGGCAGTCGAGCGTCTTCTAGGGGTGTTCTGTCCTCAGCTACCTCGCTTGCCTTGCGTTTCAATGTGTATATTCGTCGTTAATGTGTTGATTGAGACTGTGAATCACCTCTGGTCCATACCCGCATAACATGAACTGTGGTATGCGTTCATGTGCCACACGTGACTGAGGGAAAGGATTTCATCACGTACGTGACAGGCGCTTGCGTTATTCATGTCATAACCAGTGAATCGTGTACTTCATACACCGCCCCCCTGCTATGCCAATTTTGGTATATTACGAGTTGAGACGACCAGGAGAGAAACAGAGAGAGAAGTAGATGAAGGACGCAGGGAGGTTAACCTGGAACGAGGACATGTTTGCTAACCTGCACAGGGTGGGGAAATAGGGGTAGGAAAAAGGACAGAGAGAGAGAGATAAAATAAAAACGAAAAATTGGCATATCCCACGCCTTGTGGGAATCGGTTGCATGCGAAGCAGTCAGCGAGTAGTGCCTGCGCTGAATGTTTTGCGTTTGAGGCAAGCGTTAGGAGGTGGATTTATGTCCTTTTGTAAGTCTAATGGTTGCGTGCATATCGTGGGCTTACCAGGCACGTCGACTACACCGACGTTTAAAGGGTCACTCATGGTCTGACGTAACGTCGGCACTCACGTTAGAGCGCAGAAGTCAATACAATTGAAACGAAGCGCACTTTACGGTACGATTATGTAAATATCATAAGTAACTTTGGTTAGCGTATTCCTCTGGGGTCGAGCAACGCTTGAATATAGCTTGCTTAATTATAGGAATACAAATGTAATGTTGATCAGACTGCTATAAATGCGGAGCTAACACTGGAACCACATTTGACGTTAACCCGGCATGACGCCTGTATCATAGGAGTTCATATGTAATGTTTTTTGCTTTATTATGAAGCTAGGTAGCCAGCACTGCAATCCCAATTAACGTTCAACCAACATTACACCTGCATAGGGTCTTTTTTCAAAGCAGTTTCATGACCTGGCGTGGCTCTGTGGTAGAATACCTGACTGCCACGCAGAATGATTGGGTTCTATTCCTGCTCGGATCCAAGATTTTTATTCTTAGCATTCATCGGGTCAACGCTGCCAATGTCTGCTTTTCTTAACGCTCTCGCACCTAAACTGCAAATGTCCGTTCTCGCCATTCGTGGGTAGATATCAACTGTCAATCACCTGTGGCGCATACCAGCATAACAAGGCCCGTGGTATGTGCCACACGTGTCTGGAGGAAAGGGTATGACGACGTACGCGACATGATTTTCACGCTATTCATGTCATGACCAGGCAGTCATTGGTCAAACTCTCTTACCCTCTCTCATACCAATTTTGGTCCACACCAAATGAAGGAGCCAATCGCTAGGGCACACAGACGCAGGCGACCAGATAGATAGATAGATAGATAGATAGATAGATAGATAGATAGATAGATAGATAGATAGATAGATAGATAGATAGATAGATAGATAGATAGATAGATAGATAGATAGATAGATAGATAGATAGATAGATAGATAGATAGATAGATAGATAGATAGGAGTGGCCAAAATGCCTGAGGTTCGCTAAGAAATGCTTTGCATTTAATATGTAGGGTTTGTAATATGCCACGATCTTCAATTATGCACTGCTGGCTTTCTTCGTAGTCAAGAAGAAACTCATTCGCAGCACAAGAAAAACATACAGAATAGTGCAGCCCGGAATAGCCGGAAAGTGATCACCATATAGCGTAACCATGTATTAGGCAATAAAAGGTAAAAGTTGGCGAAGCAACCAGTAAGAAATACGTACAAACCCAGCAGATGGTTTTGCACTGATGGCGAAGCGAAGAACATCAAATAGAAGATGGGCTGAGCGTGAAACAGAAAGCAAGGAAGGGCGAATCTAACAGCGATTAGCGTTGATTGCGATGGTAATTACGGATCAGCGTTGCAACTTTAGCACTAAAGAGCGAATGGCGCGAAATAACGTCGGCACGTTTCGAACCTGCGTCCTGTTTCCGGAGGTATTTCTGTTAAAACCAACCCAACGTTGCTACCCTACATGAAAGGCTGAGAGTCTGCTATAGTTGGTCGATAATTAGCGCATCCGGCGTGCTGTTCCAGTCCCGTCACCCTTACTTCTTTTGTCGTTCGCGCGCATGAAGAATTTAATCACAGCAAATTACTTGTGTTTTGATTCTGACTGCACTTGATACGTCGCTCAGAAGCTCTTACAATAAGAAATTTACGAAAAAGATGGATGCGTTCACATAGATAAAAGTTACGTGTATCTAGGCGCACGCAAGAGAAAGGAAACATGACACATGCGCTGTGCCTTCTTCTTTTCTGTGGTGTCCGGATATACGACCCTAACTTTTCCTACAATAATTATCCATCCGCTACCTCAACTTTTGTCGTTGACGTAAGTTTAGCAGGTCGTGCCCAGTGAATATATTTAATTTTGCCTAAGAAGACTCCCTTGCTTTTCGAGTGTCAGACACCAGAAAGTTAATCGTAAATTGTAGGCTGGTTGTTTGGGTTGTTTGCGGTGTTTAATGTTCCAAAGCGAATCACGCTATGAGATGTGCCATAGTGGAAGGTTCCGGACAATTTCGACCATGTAGAATTCTTTAACATGCACTGAAAACGTACAGTACGCGGAACACTAGCGTTTCGCCTGCATCGAAATGCGACCGCCGTGGCTGGGATCGAAACCGCGTTTTTTTTTGGTTCAGCAGCCGAGCACCATAACTAGTTGTGAGGTGGGGGTGCTGGAGATCCCTGTCGCCTCAATCTGGAGCTGCGAACCAGAACGATCGTTCCGTTTTCATCTCGGAGACATTGAAGCGCGCGGTGACCCTGCTGAAGGTCCTCGCACGCACGCCGGCAGCGTGCCGTGGCATTGCGTATGATCCACACACGTCATCCTATAGCCACCACGTTGGAGCACCACTATCATGGAACGCTGCGTGTCTTACGTCACGTGCAAACCATCTTATGCATGACGGCCTAAAATGCTCTGAACACGGGAGCCACTTGTCATCAACACTACCATTCTACATTCGGTTGTCGTGGTCATCGAATCTTTCTCTCTTAATACGGGTCTGGTCACGCTGTAGCACGCCTGCTCACCTAGCAAGCTCATTTTTACTACAATTCACATTGGTCCTAAATCTGTTAGCCTTACTTCATGTGGCATTCCATATTGCTGGTTGGATTAATATATTCGCCCTTGCAATGAAGCTGTTTCCGCCGCTAACCGGAGCTTCGATTCTTAGCCAGCGCAGCGGGAGTGAACCTGGGCTACCGGCGAGGGACGCAAGGACACGAATTTTCCCCGGGGCCTTACCAATCAACAACGCCGCAGAAAAAAGAAACAGAACGCCACAGCGACATGCTACATAAAGGTTGAGAAAAGAAAATCGCAAGTACGGGCTGGAAGTTGTGACTACGCTTTTCGGACTACCGGCAAAGAATTGCCTGCGAAGAAAGCCGAGACGCGGGAATATATCGATCCTCTTCGGCAACCATGCGGAGCAAGGAACCGAATCCCCGACAACACAAAGAAAAGGAGTGAGCATGTCTCGCTCCCGCCTCTAATTGGGAGTCACGACTTTCAGGATCATTACGGGAGTGTTCTATTGCGTGCTATGGATTGCAGCACTGCGAAAGAAGGAACGAAGAAGGGCGAGGGGAAGGTGCCTTCTTGCCATCGTTTATCATATATGGTCCTCTGAGAAAGACCGCGATAGCCGGAAAGTAGACAAAAGGACAAAAAATCCGGCAGATCTGACACACTGTGGGAATCAATGTAATGCGAAGCAGCAGGCAAATAGCTTCATACATCGCCTTGTTTCTCTTTCGTGTCATTCATGTCAGGACATCTAGTTGAATATATATCACATTTTTGTCGTCCATGCACGCATGTACAATCTTTCATATAATGAAACTTATATTCTGATATATACAACGCATGACCTGTTATGCAATGTTCGTCGTACAGTCACGGCATGCAATACCAATTTTGGCGCAATCAAGCTAGCGAAACGGCTGCGAGCGCACCATGAGCATGGATTGTAAATTATGCTCTACACGACATGCATGTCATAATTTTCATGTTATCACCTGTCATTTATGTTCATCATACCGTACGTCACGAAATGCTAATTTTGGTGTAAACCAAGCTAGCGAACCGGTCGCGAGGGCACCATTTGCGTCGCATGTAAGGCATGCTGTACATGAAATAGATGGCATGGTTGTTATGTAACCACCTGTCATTTATGTTCATCGTACAGTCACGTCACGCAATACCAGTTTTGGTGTCAATCAAGCAGGAGAAACGGCCGTAAGCTCACCACGAGCATGGCATGCAAATCATGCTGTACATGAAATGCATGTCATGATTGTCATGTTACAACCTCCCATTTGTGTTCATCATACAGCCGCGTCGCACAATACGAATCTTGGTGTATCTAAAGCTAGAGAAACGGCCGTGAGCGCAACATGAGCGTGGCATATAAATCATGCCCTACACGACATGCATGTCATAATTTTCACATTACCGCATGTCATTTATGTTAGTCGCACAGTCATGTCACCCAATACCAATTTCGGTGTATATCAAGCTACCGAAACGGCCGCGAGCGCACCATGAGCTGGCATGTAAATCATGCTATACACGATGTGCATTTCATGATTTTCACATTACCACATTTATGTTCTTCGTACAGTCACGTCACGCAATACCATGTTTGATGTATATCAAGCTAGCGAAACGGCCGCGAGCGGGCAATGAGCATGGCATGTAAATCATGCTCTACACATGTACATACGTCATGATTGTCGTGTTACCACATGTCATTTATCTTCGTCGTACAGCCACGTCACGAAATACCAATTTTGGTGTATATCCAGCTAGCGAAACGGCCGCGAGCACACAATGAGCGTGGCAAGTAAACCATGTCCTACACGACATGCATGTCATGATGTCCATGTTACGACCTATCATTTATGTTCGCAATAAAGTCGCGTCACGAAATACCAATATCGGGGTATACCAACCTAGCAAACCGGCCGCGAGCGCACCATGAGCGTGACATGTTATCATGCTGTACATGACATTCATGTCACGATTTTCATGTTACCAGCCGTGATTTATGTTCTTCATACGGTCACGTCACGCAATACCAAATTTGGTGCATGTTCTGATAGCGAAACAGCCGCAAGCGCACCATGAGCGGAGCATGTATGTCATGACGTCAATTACATGCATATCATGATTTATATGTTACTACCGGTCATTTACGTTCGCCACACAGAAATGTCTCGTCGTACCAATTTTGGTATATATCCGTTTAATTAAACGGCCGCGAGCGCCCAGAGACCATATCATGTAAATCATGCTGTACATGACATGCGTGTCACGATTTCCACGATAGGACCTGTCACCTATGTCTACCTTACACTCTTGTCACGCCATACTAATTTTGGTATATATAAAGTTAACAAAATGGCCGCAAGAGCACCAAAACCGTGACATGTAAATCATGCTATTCATGGCATGCATATCATGATTTTCATATTATGACCTGTGATTTGTGTTCGCAATACAGTCACGGTATGCCATACCAATTTTTGGTATACATCCCATTAACGAAGCGGCCAGGAGAGCACGAAGTCGTAGGCGTTGTAGGCGGCTAGATAGATAAATACGCACAAAGTCGCAGAAGTTCGCTAAGAAATGCTTCGCATTTAAAAGCTGAATGGAACATAACATCGGGGGAGGACCCCGAAAAGCAACAAAGATAAGTAGGTGCGGACCTACGCACTTCCTTATCGCTATTTCCTTTCGCGAGAAGCAAGCCGCTACCACTTCCTGTGTGAGGACTGTGCTTTTCCTGTCGAGTGGCTGGTAATGGTCCGCGAGGAAACAACACATCAAACGCACGACGACCCATGCGTTCGACGCTCCTAAGATGCCGACGAAGCTTCGTAAGAGAGGCTGGGAAATCGAAGGTAGGAAGGAGTGAGAGAAGAAAAGAAACAGATAGAGTACCTGCGAACCATTTTTCTTGGCTGTTAGCGGCTGCGCGTTCATACTACGTAGGCAAGACGCGAGGCGATGAGATTGGCTGAGGCCGTGCAAAGTGAAAGGCTTCGCTTGTCTCGCTGACAGCTCAGAGCAGACACACACAGGTCATATTGCTGGACTGATAGTAACAAAAGAAAGATAGGTCGTCTCAAGAAAAAGTAATATACGTAAAAAAATTCAACAGATCCCACGCGTTGTGGGAATCGGTTTCATGCGAAGCAGCGAGCGAGTACTTCTATGCTGTACTGTATGGCTTTGATCCAAGCGGTACAAGGTGGATTGACGTGTTTTTGTAAGTTTAGTAGCTATGTGCACATCGTGGGCTTAGCAGGCACGTCGACAACATTTATGTTTAAAGGGTAACATGGTGCGACGTAACGTCAGCCTTCACGCTAGAGTGCATACGTCAGTATTATGGACACCAAGTGCACTTTATGGCGCAATCATGTGAATATCACACGTAACTTTCTGTATTGTGTTCCACCAGGGTCGAGCAATGCTTTAATATAGCTTGCTGAATGGTAGGAATAAAAATGTATTGTTTATTAGACTGCTCTAAAAACGGAGCCAACACTGGAACCACAGACGTTAATCTAATATGACGCCTGTATGGTAGGAGTACATATGTAGTGTTTGTTGCTTTCTTGTAAAATTAGATAGCCAGCACCACAAACACAATTGACATTGCACCGACATTACGCCTGCATAGGCTGTCTTTACAAACCAGTTTAGATACCTGGCGTGGCTCTGTGGTAGAATACGTGATTACCACGCAGAATGATTGGGTTCGATTCCTGCTGGGATCCTAATTCTTATTCTTTCCATTCGTCGGGTCAATGCTGTCGATGTCGGTTTTTCTTGACGCTCCCTAATTTAAATTACCAATGTCTGTTTTCATATATACGGAGTATGTGCAGCGCAATGAAACGAAGACAAGACACAAACGACGTAGACTGGCGCTGACTTGCAACTGATTTATTGAAAAGCACGAAGCCCGATTTTACGCATGCGCACATGTTCTCAACAACTGAAACGCATCACGTGTGACCGTACTACATAACCTGCATCTCTTTGTCACTTAGATAAACACTTGGCCTACTTATAACACACTTGATACCAGATTTCTTTATATGAGCTGCCTCGATTATTTCTCACTCTGTTTTTGTCTTTCGCCGTTCTTGGGTAGATATTGACTGTCAATCACCTGTGGCGCTACCCGTACACCGCGGCCCGTCGTAAACGGGTATGTGCCACACGTGTCTGGAGGAAAGGGTTTGAAGACGTACACGACAGGATTTTCACGTTATTCATGTCGTGACCCGACAGTCATATTTGTATACCCTCTTATCCTCCCATGCCAATTTTGGTCTACACAAAGTTAAGGAGGCGATCACGAGAGCACCCAGAAGTAGGCGGCTAGATAGATATATAGATAGATACGTAGATAGAAACGCTCAGTGTGGCAAAGGTCCGCTAAGAAATGCTTTGCATTTATTAACTGTTGGGGTTCTGGGTCCCAAAATCACGACATGATTATGAGACACGCCTTAGCTAAGTGCTCTGTAAAATTCGACTATCTGGGGTTCTTTAATGTGTATCACCTCAATGTACGCACACGGGCCTCTAGCACTTTGCCTCTATCGAAATGCGGCCCGTGTGGCCGGCATCTGAGCGCGCGACCTCCGGGTCAGCAGGCGAGCACCATAACCTTTAGATCATCGCGGCGGGTGAAGAAAAAGAGCATTCAGTCAAATAAAGTCGCCGCAATATATCGCCAGTTTACATAATGCAATTCGCACGTCGCGGACAAGAAAACGGGGCAAAGCTGGAAGGCGAGCAAATAAAGTTTAATGTCCAGTTCTGTCCAGTTATGTATTTTGTTCGTTTACCCCTTTCTGCAGTGTTTCTTTCCCGATATACAGGGTGTCCCAGCTATCACGCAGCACGATTTAAAAAAAGAGGAACGGCGTTACGCGAATCAAACCTACAGCATATTGTTCCTAGTACACTAGAGTAGCCACTGCTATTTTTTTCGTTAATGAGGTTTAATTAATTAGTCACAATTATAGTTCTAACTCGACAAGTACTCGCCTAATTGTCAAAATGTCAATGAGGCGTATGTAGGCATGTTCAAATGGCATCTAACTGCGCTACTTTCAACAACGTGCTAATTGCGCGCTCATTTTTTCCGGCTGATAAAGAAAGCCCGCCAAATATGAAAAATAACACGTGACTACGCTCCCACCCGCAAAGGAAACCAGCGCCCTCAAATAAGCTTACTGCAAACAACCGCTTTGCCTGTTGTCCGTTGCGAGAGACAGCGTTCCGCATTTTGGCAAGGGTACAGGTCGGGCGCGAGCGATATGCGTGCAATTTCGCTGGAATTCAATCCGTTCGATAGTACGCCGCAATCATCCATATCTCACGGCCGACTGTTCTCATTGATAACGCGGCAGGTGTTCCGATTACAGCCTGACTCTGTAAAACCAAGCGGTGCGTTTCTAGGCCGGGGAGTGGCAGATAGGGCGATACGTTTTTTTTTTCTTTCTGCATTTTTTCCTTGATACTGTCTGCCTCATAGGGAGCCTGTTTGAGGGCGCTGGTTCCCGACGCGCGCAACACTCTAGTCACGTGTCACTTTTCATATTTCGCGGGCTTTCTTGATCAGGCGGAAAAAATGAGCGCGCAATTAGCACGTTGTCGAAAGTAGCACAGATAGATGCCATTTGAACATGCCTACATACGCCTCATTGACATTTTGACAATTAGGCGAGTACTTGTCGAGTTAGAAATATAATTATGACTAATTAATTAAACCTCATTAACGAAAAAAATAGCAGTGGCTACTCTAGTGTACTAGGAACAATATGCTGTAGGTTTGATTCGCGTAACGCCGTTCCTCTTTTTTTAAATCGTGCTGCGTGATAGCTGGGACACCCTGTATAAGCATACACCATGTCATTCAGCTATCTCTTTGGTAACATAATGTGTAGCTGGGAATTGAGATATCTCCTCGCATCACCGAACTGACCAAAGGAGGATTGATATTGCTCGGGATGATATCCGTCGGGAGCATCAAAAGCATGGGAAAACGAGTGACAGCACTTGCTTCACCTCCCCCCCCCCTCCCTCACCATCCCTTATTTCAACTCCCACCCTTATTTTGTTTTGTGAACGAGTGAGCCATTCGAAAAAGCTGAATATCTACGTAACGACGAAAAAACAAATATTAAGAGTAGAGAAAAAACGCAATACAAAAGCGACTGTGGCGGCAGTTTTCAGCGCGGAAAATTTGTCACCTCTATATGGCAGCATATAATTTTGTCTTTTACTTTCACACCGCTGCTAATTTTGGATACAGCAGAGTCAAGCCAATTTTTCACAGGTAGGTATATATATATATATATATATATATATATATATATATATATATATATATATATATATATATATATATATATATATATATATATATATACATATAATCACGCGAGGCAGCAGCTGGATCTAAAGGGCCCATACACATCTTCAACACTTGATACCACGCCGCACACGCTACGCCGCCTCATTGATCTCGGAAAGCCAAGCAAAATTCTAAATATCTGCAACGCAACGACGTAAGTGCACAACGCGGCGTCATTTTCTTGTGTTTCTGCGGAATTCGTAAGACTCGAGGTTTTATAGTGAGCATGTGTCATAGATGCATGGTACTCGAAGAGACAGCGATGGTGCAATGATGTCTCGCAATAACTTAATCTTAGAAAAGGAGAGCTGAACACGAAATTTCTGACCTCGTCGTGAGGAAGACAAGGGGCGTTATTGCCGTATAGTGTGTCATGCATATTATCGCGAAGCTTTTCTGCTAAAAAGGGATGTATCTTAGTTAAAGTGTAATAGGAAACCTATTATGGTATCTCCGCTTGTTTCCGCAGGCGTTGATGAGGCTGAAACTAATTATAACACGTTATCCAAGCTTTAACAACAACTCAATGCGGGGTGCGTTTCTAATGCGGATAATTCTTTATATTAAAGCGGGTTTGCTTCGCTAATGAAGCGCAGTACGTGTTATACGTTCATGCTATACGTATTGCGACCTTTGAGGATACCATGCAACGCATGTGATAACTTTGAAAAAGGTTTTAAGCATTTCAGCTTCAATAGACATATTTTTTGCGAAAAAGGAAAATAAACGAAACGCACCTTTGACCCCAAGAAATCTCAATGCACAACAAACTTGATGTTAGCTCTAAGCTGCGGAATCTACTTCAGAATCTACGCGGCGCAGACGTTAATACTAATGAGACGTAGACGCAAGTTCTGATTCCCAATCTAGACTCCTGTTGAAAGCACTTAGATTTATGCGCCACGGAGGAAGCAATAAGGAAACTTGGTTGCCGAACAATGAGATCTGCTCGTATGCAAAGTTACCGCAAAGTTCTAATAACGAAGCACCATTGTTCTTGAGCCCAGCCCACGGAGCAAGAATTCTTGAGGAGGCGAAACTGCGCTCGCTCGGGCGCCCTAATAAAGTCACGAAATCGGGCACAGCGCTCACGCGCCCTCTGTCGTGAGAGTCCGCTAGCCGAGAAGGAAAAATTCGCGCGTCCCTCTCACCGCGCTCTCCAACGAAGCTCGTCGGTTCAAGGCTATTCGTCGCCTATTCGCCGTTCGCGCTTCACGCCCGAATGGATGTGTTTTTGTGCGCCCTCGCCGGCTCCATATTTTAACGCGACAGCGTTAAAGAGCCCGTTTCGCAGAAATACCGCTGTCGGCGTCCGTGTCAGTGAGGCTAGCAACTGAGAAGGCGATGCGCACGGGGCCCGATTACGCTATCGCGTTCTACTCTTAAAGGCAAGGCTCTAGCGCACTCTAAGTTTACTCGGTAAATTAACGAGAAAAATGGCGTCACATGCAGGAAATTACCACCGTGATATTTTTTGTACAACGTGAGATCTATAATTTTTTATAACGTGAACTCATAGTTAGGTATATTTATTTCAACGAATGATGGGACTTACCTTATATGCCATCAATTCAGATTTAGGTTGTTGCGGCGGCCGCATTTAGATGGAGGCGAAATGCTAAAGGCCCGTGTGCTTACATTTAGGTGCACGTTACAAAACCCCAGGTGGTTGAAATTTCACATTGTCTTTTTTTGAGAACAGCAGACAAGTATCCGGAAGAGCGCGCGGAAAGATTGAAGGCACGGCGTCTCGTAACAACACTGGCTGTTTCGGTTTGTCAAGGAGAACTTCGCCACCAAGTTCGCCATAATAGCGCCGCCTGTTTATGTCACTGTCCGAAAAGTGCTTCTCGCAAACGTCAGCTGTCGGTCTTTTCTTGGTATGGCGCGAGCCCACGCTTCCAACCTCACTGGGTCACTAGGAACTTCGAAGGTAATTACCTTCTCCTTGCAGGACGCGTACCCACTGCTGCAGTTCGGCACGACACATTTCCGCCCCATCCTGAAGAAGCACTGGTCGAAATCTGCAAAGCACTCTCCTTTGTCGCGGCGTGAAAAGCGCGCGCAAACATCGAGGACTCGGCGCCGCCAGCGCAACGCGCGGAAGCCACGGAAGCCACTGAGAGCGCTAAAGAGAAAGAAACCAGCGGAAGCGAAGGGAACTTTCCGTCCCAAGGCCACCTGCGCATGCGCGCGCACAACATGCGAGAGAGGAGCGAGGATCGCGTGCATGCGGCGGCAGACGTCGTCTGCTCAGGGGCCACTACTAGGAGTTCGTTCCAAGCGCAGTACGGCCTATAATTCTGGCAGTATCTATTAGGAACTGCAGCTAAAATATCTGCCATATCTGCCGATTGATGTTACAGACAGAAATCTTAGAAATTTTACATTTTACGAGGCGCTATCACGATTTTTATGCGTCGCGTCCATAGAAGAGCATGTAAAAGATGGCAACAGGCCGAAAGCGTCATCTGTCGTGCTTCGGCGTAACCGCATTCCGCCGTGACGCTATCGCGCCGCCCTCGCGCGCTGCCGCGGCCGAGAGATTCTCCTCCTCAAATACTTCTTTCTCCGTGGCCCAGCCACACGCGCCACGCGAGACGTTGAAGAATATCAGCCAGATATTTCGATTAACCGTCAATATTTCAAAGGGACCAGTGTTCTGAAAGCGCCCGCCGGAATTACAAACCTTTCCACAATCTCTAAGCGCCGTATCTTAGAGGCTGGAGGTTCGTTTATACTCAGGGATACATAGTTTCAAACGACGATGCATTGCTCATTGGCCAAATTAGAGATACTACTGTGCGCCTTATTTTGGACGGCTTTCATTGTGCTGACACGAATATGTTAAAGGTCCATTCCTGTGTACATATTGACAAATATTCTCGCAGATGTGTTCCAATATTCTGGCTGTGTCTCTTACTCAAGAAGAGTTTTTTTCCAAACACAACACTATTTACTGCGGCGGGCTCACGGCATCGCACGTCGAGCTGGAGTCCGGGATTACGGATACAGTGCTCCTGCCGATGTCTTCTACCCGACCATATTCGAGTAGCGTTGTTGTCTTTCTCTCTCCTCTGCATTTGGAAACTAAAGCCACGGGCATGCATGTGCAATGATGTGTCGCATTTTGTACACTACGAGTGATGCGAAACGTCCTCACCTCTCAGTTAAATAGAATGCATTGCTTATCCTTATTTTACGTCAGGCTGTTCAAGGTGAAGAAGTAATGATATAATAGGAAACCTGCTTACTTGACAAAAGCCACAAAAGTGACATCAGAAGTGATTGTCCAAAATTTTTTTGTTAGGAAACCGCAAGCAAATGACTAACACAAACGACACAGCAAAGATCTGAACGAAGGTTGTTGTGTTCTTTTTCTTTCTAGGTAATTGTATTTCTTTGTGACGCAGGGGTGCAAAGGCCGAAACAGGATTGGGACCAATTTTCGTAGCAGCAAAATGTTGCTTTCGGAGCACGAAAATCTAGATTTGGAGCAGGTTACGAGGAAAAAAACCTGAATTTTTTAGCGTGAAATCCCAAATTTGGAGCAGTATACCAAAGACGGCTTACTTTTAGAAAACAAAATTATGTACAAACCATTCAACATAAGCTAACTCGTGCTCAGCGCAAGCGTGCACTCATATTTTAATAAAAGCAGTTTGTTGGAACCACCCCATGGTGCCAACAATGACGAAGTCCACATTGGCATTTGTAGCGCCAGTCAATTAGCTGATTGGCGCAGCAAATGCCAATGGGAACCTGTCAATCTGGCGACCTCGAAATTTGGGAGATTCGTAAAGCAGGAGAGAGTAAGGGTGGAGAAAAAAGAAACTAGCGTACGTTTTTGTTTATCCTTTCTCAGGGCCGCAGAAATGTCATACAGGGCGCTGAATGATTGCAGTAATTTTTAGACGTCAGAGATCACACTAGTACTCGTAATTATACGGTGCGTGCACGCATCATTAATTAAGGAACAAAATGTGCTGTGTACCGTTACAGCTACCTAGTACAATAGCCCCTTCTAAATTTTAGTACGTCTTTTGCATTGCATTTGCGTACTGCGGTGAAAGTCGCTTAAAACTCGTTCTGCACGCGACAGATCAAGGCCAGGAAATTTTAGAAGTTCTGTCATTATTTTTTCTTTTGTGTTGGGGTTAGGATTAGGGTTAGGGCCTGCTCGTCTAGATTGGACGACGTTGCAAATACTGCAGGTCTCCATTTCCTTCTGAAATTAGCGCAACTGAGAAAATTTTGTGGATGGTGGGGCGTTTTGGCGCAACATGGCGTAATTTCGATAAATTTATTAGTTCTGGCTCAGCGTAGCGCAAACATTACGAATTGTATCATATTGGCACAAAGGGCGCTGCCGTTGCACCCCTGGTAACAGAAAGCGCACACTGACAATATCCTTGAAGAAGCGTTCTTTATTAAAGACGATAGTCTTTCTTGGGGAACTTAAACGCAGAAATGTTGGTCTGTCTGCCTGTCTGTCTGTCACCCGATTCAGCCAGCCGGTCAAAGTTGAACCACTTGCTTACCGCCCACCCATCTTGAACTGGTACGGCTGTTCATACTTGTGAACGTTGTCGATCAAAAAGTAAATAATACGCATATCTGAGGCGCAGCAACACTAGGTAAGTGTTATATGGTGTGTTCCTTTAATAGAAAATACATATATACATAATTCTAAAGACCCTAGTTTCTTAAGCTGCGGCTGCAGCTGCGCTGAAAATGTCATGCTATGCGCGCCGACGAACGCCCTCTGCCACGGAGGAAGGAAATTCTCTGCACAAGCTCATATTTCCCGATGTATTGCCAAATGGTGTCCATATCTCACGCAGCGTAGACGCAGCGCCTCCTCTATCGTGTTTACACGGCATTTGCAGCGGAGCACGCAGACACGCCGCCAATTTTTTAGCTACGCTTCAGAAAGCTGCTCCAAGAAGCCTTCTTGAAAAGCCTTCTTCTCTTTCATTGTCTAGTTTGTTTACCCTGACAGCTTATGTAAATATATAAGCGAAAAAATACATAAGAAGGACCGGCAAAACCTCTCGATGAGCGGTTCGATCATCGTATATACTGAGCTACAATTATTCAGAGACATATGCTCGTATTTGACTTCAACCTGTTGTCTGGTTCAAGTATGCCAATTTGGTTGAGTTGGGAAGTGTTAGCTACGATACCGTAGCTCACGCGCAACAAACGCGAACACTGACACACTGTTTGTCATGGTCCTCGTTTGCTGTTTGTCCGCTGCGGTAGCGTGATTTTAACGCTATAGCGTTAGAGAGCTCGTGTCCCAGAAATTCCGATGTCGGCGTCGCTGACGGCGTCGTTGGTTGTGAGCGAAAAATCGTCCGTGACCGAAAAATCGAGAAATAAGCAAATAAAATAAACAATAAAAACCTTCGGTCACATTGAGGATCGTACCCGGGCCGTTCGCGTGGCAAGCAGGTGTCCTAACACAAAGCCACGGTGTTACTGCAACTGCTTCGGAAAAAAACACTACATAAATGTCATGTAGTGGAAGGAGTCTCCTTAATGCATTTAATGTTGCATGGCAGAAGCGCACAATCGCGCAAGGCGACGCTTAACTGGATCAACTGTTTCAGTGTGATTTTCGTGTGTGAAAAGCTTTGAAGTACACAGGCATGTGAAGACCAACTTCACATCTTTCGCACTCACATGGGATCTCGGACCTCTTGCCATGTGCCTTGCAAACTAAGCACAGCCTTGAGGGATTCTTCTTTATTTTGTTCGGCAGGTGTGACGACGAAAATGAGCTCATTCGGCGATTTGTAGGCGCATTGGCGAGGCCATCAAACAAGGTTTTTTGCGCGACGCCATGCTTCGAAAAAGCCGGCATAGTGCAGCCATCCCCGCCAAAAACCATGCTAAAGACACACACACACACACACACACACACACACACACACACACACCACACACACACACACACACACACACACACACACACACACACACACACACACACACACACACACACACACAAATTACAAATTACAAATAGCTCCATAGTGGACAACTATGTCCACCTAGCGGAAAACATATCAAACAAACAGAAAACATTATGGCCTTCGAGATGGCAAGCGCGCCGCGCGCCCGCCATCTCGGAGGCCATGCGACTACAGCAGCAGAGCTCTTGTTAATCGATGAGTGCCGGCGGGACATTCATGTCAAGTAGTCTCATGTCAGGGTTGTCATCGCAACGCTGACGCTTGGCCTCCGCTTCTCGAGCTCGAAATTCTGCGTCATTTTGGCGTCGTTGACGCCTGTGATCGGTTTCCCGCGCTCGTAGTTGGGGATCCACATCACGGCCACGACGCTTCATTTCAGCTTCCCTGGCTTTCAGCAAGGTATCTTCATGGCGTTGTTGGCGTTTGACCTCCGCTTTCCTGGCCTGACCACGTCGCGCGGGCGCGCGTGTGTGTGTCTGTGTGCGCGTGCGTGTGTGTGTAACAACACACATTAATAAGTGTGCACTTAGTGGTTGAAGTGCGCACTAGGGGCCGGATTTCGCTATCGCGTTCAATTAAGGCTCCCCCAATTTCTGTCTTCCTTTTCTGAGTTTAACTCATAGATGTGCTGTTTACCAATCGTGCGCAACTCTCCAAGGAATTCAATACACAAGAGGCGAAAGATCGACGTAAGCGTGGAAAAAACAAATACATGCTTTTTGTGAAGCCTAAACAAACGCGGGGGGGGGGGGGGGGGACTTGTTTGCGAAACGCTATACCAAACGTTCGAAGCGACGCTAGCAGGGAAGCACCTCAAGAAGAGTAAACATTTTTGTGTTGTCTCTGAAACAGCTCTAGGGATTCCTGCGCGGCAGAGAGTAAACAAAGCCAGCTTTATTTTTTTCTTATGTCTATTTGTTATACGGCGTTCTTTCACGGAGCTATGGGTTAGCTGAGTTACGTACACACGCAAGGACGCACGCACTAACAAAAACGCACAGGCACACACACAGACGAACACATACACGTCTATGTCCTTGTGTAGACAACCGTTGGGGTGGGTATTGCGCCCGTGCTGTAATGGCTCTATTATTATTGGCATATACTAATTTCTTGCACGGGGTTAGGCAAACGCGCTTGACTCTTCCAGAACGGTGTCTCTTGGGGAGAAAAACAGGTAAAGGAGCAATCTGACCACGTTCGGATATTATGGGCCTGCTACGCCTACGCAGGAAACCGAAAATAAAAATCTAGTGTTTTTGATTAGTCTTTCACGAAATGCACCACCCATAATGGAACCCAAATGCCAAGCGCCACTCGCTATAGGCTGTTTGTGCGGAAGAAGCCGCAGGCACACATACAAGCACACACACATACTCACGAACACGCACAAGCGCATACACGCACACGCACACACAGGTACGCACGCACGAACGCGCACAAAGAACACCAAAGTTTTGTTATCGTTTACACAGTCTCTCACCTTCGCACTTGCCTTGTCTGCTGGCTTCTAGCTTGAGCGCCCTGATGTTTTCTCTTAGCCGACAGACAACACACAAACACCAAAAAAACAAACGAAAAAAAAATGGGCAGATCCCACGTACCGTGGGAATCGATGCTATGCGAAGCATGCGCGGGATGGTGACTGTGTCGCAACTTTTCACATTGAGCGAAACGTTACGGAATGACTCTATAGAGAAATGTGGAAGTGGCATACACACACTCATATGTTCAAGAGTCGCATATGTTTTATATAACCAGTTGTTTACAGTTGCGTAACGATGCCAACAGCAACATGGGTGTTCCCAACACCACACGCGGTAAGCTGATATGCAGTGCTTATATTTTTCAATACTGGATAGCGCGAATACGAACAGGACAAAGAAGGAACAAAGATGCACAAGACAGGCATTACTCGCAACTAAGCTTCATTCAGGAAAGTTTCCCTAGATATACACATAGCCGAGTGGCACGCGTAGGCGCACTGCACGTACGTTGCAGTCACAGTTACAGTTGTCATACTTCTACCTGTCCGTTATGGCGGAAAACGCAGGCAGGTTTCACGAACCCGTGTGCATGTGTAGAAAGGGTTCTTGACAGTTCTTGCACAAGGTCATTATCACCGTCATAAATGAGCACCAGCAGCTGGACCGGACTTGTAAATCGGATCCGTTCGTGATCACGGCTATGAGGAGAAGTGCAGTGCAGTGCGGGGTATAGCGCAGCTGGTGGAAATCCTGGATGCCTCTTACAATAAAATGATCAATGATGCGTCCTGTCGTGGACGTGGCAGCGAGGTCTTTTGATGCCCTATCCACATCCAAGCCGCCTTTCACGCAGTATAAGGACCAAGCTTTGTTGCCAGGTCTTGATAAATCAATGTTGAAGTCACCGGTAATGATGAGAGGCCTGGTTCTCTCGACAGGTTTATTGTAGGAAGCATTGACCGCGGTTTTTGCGTTATCCACGTGGTCCAGGTTGCGGACCACGTGGACGAGTGGATGGTAGTTGAGCGTCTTCCAGGGTTGTTCTGTCTTCAGCTTCCTCACTTTTCTTGCGTCCGCCGCGGTGATGTAGCGGTTACGGTGCTCGTCTGCTGACCCGAAGGTCCCGGGTTCGATTCCGGCCGCGGCAGTCGCAATTCGATGGAAGCGAAGTACTAGATGCCCGTGTGCTGTGCGATCTCGGTACACGTTAAAGAATACCCGATGGTCAAAATTTCCGGAGCCATTCGCTACGGCGTCTCACATAATCATATCGTCGTTTTGGGACATAAAACCCTAACAATTATTGTTATTATCACTTTCCTTGCGTGTCAATGTGTGTGTTCGCGGTTACTGTGTTGGTTGATACTCTGTATCACATGTGGCACAAACCCGCTTAACATGAACCCTGGTATACGGGTATGTGCCACACGTGACTGATAGAAAGGGTTTCATGACGCACGCGACGGGTATTTTGCGTTATTCATGTCTTGACCAGTGAATCATGTTCGTCATACACTGATCCCCTGCTGTGCCAATTTTGGTATATGAGAAGTTATGTAAACGACCAGGAGTGCGCCCAGACGTAGGCGGCTAGATAGATACGTAGATAGAAACGGCCAAAGTGCCTGAGGTTCGCAAAGAAATGTTTCGCATTTAATAATGTCTGGGGTTTAACGTCCCAAAACCACGATATGATTATGAGGGACGCCGTAGTGGAGGGCTCCGGAAATTTCGACCACCTGGGGTTCTTTAACGTGCACCCAAATATATGTACACGGGCCTCAAACATTTTCGGCTCCATCGAAAATGCAGCCGCTGCGGCAGGGATTCGATCCCGGAACCTTCGGATCAGCAGTCGAGTGTCATAACCACTAGACCACCATGGCGGGTCTGTAACGATTAAACAAGTTTATGTAGTGGCTATCATGTCCAAGCAATTTTCACCGAAATATTGTGCTGCGCACTGTGACAAAACTCACATTTCTCTTTACCAGTGTTAACAAGATACGCAATACTATGAAATAAGATGTTTCTGTCCCGATTTATGGTACACCAATGTATTTCTTATTACCATGACCTACTTGGCAACTTTCAAAGGTCAGAGCTAGGACGGATGACCAGGCTTCCAGTCGGCGAGTTATATTAAAATACGGCGGCCCCACGATACCTTCTCATTATATTTCTTTACAGATTGGCGAGCGGTTCTCAAAACAACTTTCCAAAGCAATAACCCGGCTCAAACACAACTCGGGCAAAAATAAATAAATAAATAAAAGACAATAGACAATAGCGTAAAATTATTCAAATAAATCTCGGCAGCATTCAAATTTCTATTCCAAGTCGAAACTTCGCATTTCGCGATCGCTTCTCGCACGGTCAAAGCTGCATATGATTTTGGCCCCTTCGAATTTATATGCTATTTCGTCTAACGAGCAGCCGAATTCCGAGGTCGGAGCAGTGATCTATATCTTCGCTTTCCGAGCGCGAGCCCAATCTGAAGAGACCAATACAGGCACGCAGAAATAATCTCGGTGCTTCGCTTCCGCAATTTCCTGCCTTGACCTACAGCAATCCCTGCCACAATGTTGACGATTGCAGCTTTCTCTTTCTTGTAGTGTCACTTTCTCCGCTCGTTTTTCCGCCAAGCTACAGTGTAACGAAACGTGTTTGCAGCTGTGCACGCTCCCGGGAAAGCAAAGAAAAAAAGGATAGAACGTTATAAAATGTTACGAAAAAGAAAAAAAAGGCACACAGAGAAAAGCGCCAAAGCTACAACGAACAACCCCGTAAATGCTGACACGGGGGTAACGGAGCGTTGAGTTCGGCAGCGCTGGTGAAACGTGCTCGGTCTGATGCGAGCTTTTTGCATTGTTTCCTTGCCCTATTTGATTCGTTGGCGCGCAGTATTTCCTAGAACCTTCGCAAGGGCACTTATTCCGTCGGTTTTGGGGTCAAATGCCTCTATCCTTATCTCTGTTTGTTTCGCTGTTCCCCAATGTGCGTTTCGTACTTTTGTCTAGAATGTGAGTGATAATCAGAGAGAGCGAAGGGGGGGGGGGGGGGTTAACGTAACCTGGGAAAAACTTTAGACAAAAAGAAAGAGAGCAATAATAGCGCCAGCCTCTGCCTCTCTTTTTCTTTGCTCACTCTTCGACCTCAATTTGAAGGCGGCGATTCGTCCCGCATTTTCGGATCTACCCATTCCATGCTTCCTAGCTGTCTCTACAGAGACCACTCTTTTGCGGCTAGAGAAAGATAATCGATTCCAGATTAATCGATGCGCGATAAATCGCAACCGCAGGATCACCGCCCATTTCCCACATTTCCTATAGCGCGTAAGGTTTCGTAGGAGCGGGAGAGCCGGCGCTTGCGCAACGGGAAAGCAAAAGTATGATTGATTTTCGTTCTCGTACTGAACCTGCAGTACGGAGTAGCTTTGCAATGAAGCCATGCAATGTAGGTCGCAATAGCTCGGACATGATATATTTACGTACTGCGTATCGGGATCTTGATGCCTGATAATTCCAGGGATGTCACACTCACACATTTGTTATCCGCACGTGCAATGTCCATAGCCTCGATAATTTCGCAAACCTGCTTGTTTTAGTGACTACGGATAAGGTTGCTCCGTTCAAACAAGGGTTTGCATGACACAGATCGACCTTGTGACACAGATGCAGTTCCACATTGGCGACAATGCATGCTTAGGTGTCTCTGCTTACTTTCGTTGACATTGTAGGGGTGCTTCCTTGACCCGCTACTCACGCATCTGCCTGTTTGCCCATTATACTCATCGCCACAAGATAACCCAGCGCGATAAATCGCACTTTCTTCACAAGTGACAAACTTTCTCACATGGTCAATGGTGCATTGTTTTCTTTCTTGGTTCTGACACGGAAATGTCTTTTTACAAAGCATGTAGTACAGTTTCGCAGGCGCTGAAAACACCACCTTACCCCCTGCTCACTTCCCAATTTCCTTCAGATTGTGCGACGTTTAATGAATGTAAGGGATCACGGCTATTTTTTCTCGATCCTGCTGTTTCCCCCTCTCCTCGTGCTTGTCTGATAGTGGTTTTATTTCATTCTTCGGTGCATGCTATCAGCCACGGAAACCACAAGTGACTACGAATATCTCGAATCTGAGTGTTCTCGTCTGTGAAGTTAGGCATTCTTTCCTCATGTGCTCGCATGAGCTTTTTAGCGCATTACATAAACTGAACATTATAATGCTTCTTATCACTAGTTTTGAATGTGCTGATACCGCCGGCAGTGGGGCTTTTATCGCACGAGGTTCATAACCCCAACAAACACGATTGTTGTAAAATCTTAGTCGCAGGTCCAGGAACTTTATTGAGTTCTTGTCAGGAAATTCCTGCATCAACGTTAATGGTGCTTGAAATTGTCAAGAACATTACCAGCGTAAGCGTTTGCATGAAAAGCTGCTTCAGCGTTGTCGATGATTAACTTAATAAGAAATCATCCACAAATATAAAGATTTCCCGTAACCTCGCTAGTGTGTCTTAGGTATTTGTCAAGGTTCCTATCACGCTGAACAAGGCAAATATTGCTAATTACGGGAGCTATGCAGGAACCCGATACATATTCTCCCCTCTTTTGCAGGTAAAATCATTTGTTCCTGGTAGGGAATGTAGAGCGCAAGTACGCATCAAGTAATGCTAAAAAACCGCTTACTCTTATTCCAGAGGTATTCTCGAAGGAAACATCATCGAAAGTGTCAATAGCCTGATCCACACATTGTAACAATTCACCTTGCGGCAGGGAATAAAAAAAGATCTTTGATATTTATAGAGAATGCTAACACATTCCATTATTCTGCAAGTGCAGGTAATCACCAACCTATGCAAATTTTTTATAACACACGTGTCATCAGTTTTTAGCAATGCTAGTTTCTCTTGCAAGAATTGAGCCAAACATTTCTTCTAAGTATCACGCTCAGAAATGATAACGCGAAGGGGACACTGTTCTTTGTGAGCTTTCGCAGAGAAGGACACGTCTAAGCAGAGTTTATGCCGATCTTGAAGTTTATTTTCTAGGCCCAACCATTTGCACAGCTTATTTTGCCGTAGCTTTTGCTTTCTTTCTTTTGCTTTCTTTTCTCAAAATTGCATTCGATGGCTTTTGAAGCTTTTTTACAAAACGTGGCATCAGGTTTACAAAAAAAGTTTACAGTAGACGAACATCAACCATAATTTTGACGGAACAATATAAAAGACCTACAAGCACAAACCCTTTATACTAGTCGGCGACTTCAACGTAGACGTTATGGACCCTAGGACCTACACTCTAAGAAAAAAACCGGCTGAAGGGGGAGTAAAGTCAGCTTTAGTCCTCAAATCGTGTCGTTAGTCCCAACTGCCGCGAAGTGCGTGTCGTGTGCAAATTCGGAGGACTAGACATACCTCGGAAAAGACTAATGGGGGGACGAACGGTTGCATTTACTCCCGCGGGTAGAGGTTGAAGGGAAGACGTTTTCTCTGTGGCCTTTGTTTGCAGCAAGGCTCAGCATCGAACGAACGCGAAGCAGTGATCGTAGACCCACGAATGCCTCTTTCAAAGGCCATGAGCTTAGCTCTCGGCCAGGTGCGCCCTATTGTTCCAAAGCCCTCCTTTCTACTCTGTCGCGGTGCGGGTTGCAGGCGGCGACGACCTGAGGGGTAAGGAATTCGGCGAACGCATGTTCCAAATGTCCATTGCACAGATGACAAGAAGGCATCCGCGCGTCGGCCCGGTAACTGCTGCGATCAAGAAAATAACGCGAGAAAAGATTATTTAATTTGTAGTATGTTAATATTGGGTCATAATTATGAGGGACTTGAAACTTAGTTCACCAATAAGCTTCCCAATATTCACTGGCGGTGACAATCGTGTAAATCTGACGGACGTTTCAGCGCTTATGTTGGGTATCCTTCCGCGCCGCACTCTTTCTTCTTCAGTATCGCTCGCCGGAGTGTCGAGTGCGGGTCGTGTTCGTCACTTGTGATCTATCTTGCTCTTGTTCGGGGTCAGCGAGTGCCGCTATTTACGCAGACTATGAACGCAGCTGTGAAGAACATACCTCGCTGCATGTGCTGCAGTTGTGGACGCGCATGCACGTTTGTTTCTGTGTACCGGCTGTTTACTGGACCCAGCATCGTAACTTTCCTGCGGATGAATGGACACCTCAGCTTACATGCAAGACTCCATCGCAGCTTCCTTTCTGCAAAGCTTTAGAGATGGACGCCGTCACATCGAGGTGTGATCAACAATTTCTGGATTTACTTGCTCTGCAAACAACGTCCCTCTGCTAATTTTGAAGGTAAGTTTATTATTCTCATTGCCTTGGTACATTGTATTATAAATAATATGAAGACTAAAAAAGCATTGTGCGTCGCATGTTTTTGAGCATGCGACTGCGCAATTATTGGGGCTTACGCGATTAAGTCGTTCTCTTCTAGCTACTTTATTTTGTAACACAATTTTCTTTTCTGTATTTCTTCCAGGTAGGACTCGCCCTAGTAATTTGGGAACAGGCCCTACACCAACTAAATGACGGCATTCGTTCCTTTTTGGTGTTTTCGTAAAAATAAAGATTGATGTTAATAGAATCGTGTTTCTCTTTCTTCCTTGAATACTTTATAGAACACCGTAGGTTATCTGCAACTTACACAATCAAGAAATCAAAACCGTTGGTAACCTGAATCACTGTGCATGTGTGTGTGTTTGGTGTCATTCATGTGACCTGTGTTCCCGTGTCGTGGTTTGCCACTTCTCGCCAAGTTTTTACCTTGTTCATAGGATTCAAAGTGTTTTAAAGGATTGAAAGATCAGGGCACGCAACTAAATATTCTCGCTAGGGCAAGTCTTGAAGCCGGTATACACAATTTCTCTCAAGTTCGGCAAAGTATATAAATTCGAATGATCAGCATTATTGCTTGCAAGCGCTCACTGAATGCATTAATAGCAGTTAATACATGTAAGTTGGGTACCACTTCTAAAGCACTATTTAAGTGGCATGTTTCCGTGAAATGTCCGTTCCTAAGAGCGCAGGAACTTCGCCACCATTTTTACAATTGCGAAGCGCGATTTGCTCCCCCAAGGATCATTTCTGAGGATCAACCAATACTCCTTAAAGGAGTAACATTTGCTCCTTCAGGGACCATTTCCAAAAACCAACTGTTAGTCCTTACAGGAGTAACATTTGCTCCTTCAGGGACCATTTCCGAAAATCAACTGTTACTCCTTACAGGAGCAACCGTTAGTCCTTTGCAGTTAATCCTTCAAAGACTAACTGTTTATCCCCTTGCAGTTCATCCCCAAAAGGACTATTGGTTGTGGCAAATCAGTTGATCCCCAAAAGGACTAACCTCCATACCCCTTTTAGTCCTTTTTTTCTTAGAGTGTAGCTTTGTCGTCGACTCTTTATGTCACTCAATTTACACTCTGGTAACGTACGGTTACTCACCCACACGATACCCAGAGCTTCACCCACTCGTCATAATTGATTTCGTGGAGATGCGTGGATTCTTTTTCTTACAGCGCCGTCGTAGCGAACTATAGAAGCGAAGGACAATCGCGCGTCTCCCACCATCTAGCCTGTGCATGCTTGGCCGGGCCGTTAGCGCAGGACCGGTGCGGTGCTCGCGTTTCGCTTTTCATAACGCCTCTACTGCGCTGCTGCTCACGCGAAAGGTGCAAGCACCAAGTGGACGCGCAGCTCGCGCACTCACGTGCTGTTCTGTTTTTTAGGAGCGAAGCTCCTTAGGCCCGCACCGCGCTGTCGAAGCTCCTTCTCTTAAGCATCGCTTTATGTTGCAGTGGCTGGTGATTTAAGAGGAAATGCTTAGGCCTTGAGCGGTTTGGTTCTAGCGCACCAGAAATAAGGGGTTTAAAAGAAGTAAGCTCTGTGCACAAATGGTTATAATTGTCGTCTTCACTTTCACCACCTGTATCGTGGATTGTGAAATGACAACCATCATTCTAGCGCACTGCGGGCGCTTTGTCGGAGGTAGTAGCAGACGGTCGTCCCACCCGGAGCCGGCGCAAAAAGACAATGAAACACTGCGCGCGGCGTTCGGCGCGGCCAGCGCGCGCCGCGTTTCTCGAAGCTCCCCGCCGCATCACCGCTCGCACCCCTCCCCCACCTGTCTCCCTCTCCCTGCGCTGCTTGCGCCGCGCACTCACTCGCTCAGTCGTTCCCGCCACTGAGCGCAGCAGAGCCTCGCCTCACCCGCTCCCCATCCTACCGCCTTCATGAAGGCCAGCAGCGAGATCAGGCGCATAGTCATTTGCGTCCCATTTCTAAGGAGCTTCGCTCATCGGTTGTATTCGTACAGGGAACAACTGCTAGTTTTTCGTCGGCGCCCGTCACCGTAAAGCAAGTGGCAATAAGACGGCGCGTTCGCTCAAGAAAAGCTCGCGAAAACGCGCGATCGCCCGCGAGAAACGACGCCACGAGCGCTTCTCCGAATGGCAAATAAGACGGCGAGTTGGCTTAGGAAAAGCTGTAATGGACGCTAGTCTGTCTTTTCTTCGTACTCATCTGTCCCTATAGGGGAAACACCGGTGCTTCGCACCTCCCCAGGTTTCACGTCAGTGTAGCTGGTTGTTTTATGTTTTTAACACGAAAGTGTTTTATGCCGGGGTCTACCAAGATTTCAGTGACGTATTTCCGTCACAGAAATGAGGTGACTAAAATGCACCCGATCAGATGGCAAGGAAAAAAAGGCCTCGTCACCGGAGTCAAACCCATGACCTCTCGGTCAGCGAATTAGATTTGCCGCAGCCAATTAGAGCGTCATGCAGCGGTGTTTCCTTGGGAGAAGCAGTGCCATGTGATAGCGACACGTGCGCAAAAGCGCGAGGTGCACCGCCTCCTCAGCCGCGCGGGCAGCCAAGAGAGCCATGCGGTCTGAACAGGTAGGCGCGCTCGCCCCTTCGCCGCTTTGAAAAGCCCGCTTGGCCGCTTTGCCGCTTCGCCTTCGGTGTGAACAAGTCTCTACGCTCGCCGCAATAAAAATCGCGGCCGGGCTAGAGCAGAGACGCGACGCGCGTTGCGTTTCCCTCTAGTCCGGTCGTGGTGTTCAGCAGGGATGGCGAGCTTAGCCCAAGTTGTGCGTCCAATCTGCGACGCTGTTCTGGCTGTCACACCACTTTCTCTGATTGCGCTCTCACCGTTAAGACTGCCCGTATTACAAAGGTTTATTTAATTTATTTAATCATTCATCATGGACGTTAGTCGTCGGGTTAGAGATGGGCCACCAAGCGTCAACGTGGGTGCATCTACGTTAAACGGTGCTATAGCTGCCAAATACCAACAATGTGCAAGCCCTCTTTTATCAGTGTACAGTAAACATTCAACTACGTCTGTAAGGCCACGTTTACCTTTCCTGTTATAACAATTTCTATGACGCAGTGATCAACGATGTTTTTTTTTCACTGACTTTACCGCAGCAATGACGAGGTGGACGAAATATACGCGCAACTGGCACGCTCACTTTTTTTTTGACCGTATGTTTTGGACCTCACACAACCTTGCAACATAGACTCTATAGGCTTACGCCTTAAGGGAAACTTGAAAATGCTCTTATTGGATGTACTGCTCTGAGCTGAATTGGGTAACGTAATAGCTATTTCGAAAGGAATTGAATTATCTATCTTAAGAACTTCAGGTTAAGCGTATAGACTAATGATGTCCAAAAATGGATCGAATAGCCGCGACAAATGGCGAAAAAAAGTACAATTGAATGATGATTTTTCTTTTACGCTAGCGTTCCGATACAAGAAATATGAATTCTGCGCCCCACTAATTGCGTTACTTCTATCAGGGGGGAATTATATTTTGTAATAATCCCAATTAGGCGCTTCGTCGTTGCGCTTAATTTTTTTAGCTGCGCGGCGTGCCTTTGCGGAGTAACGTATCAAAGGAAGGTGGGAGGCAAGGACGGTTAGGTACTGAGATTAAACGTGTGCGAACGTGATTAAGAGCTCGCCAGAGCTTAGACACATATAACATTACGCCCTGTCGGCCTGACAGTCACCTTCCCGAAAAGGCACAGCTTTGAAGTTTAGTGTTATCTCTCCGGAGTTCATGTTTCATTGGTTTGAATTTTTTATGTTGTTACAGCGCTTTTAATCACGTATTAATTACACGATTTCACAATTACCAGGAAAGAACAAGAAGCTTCGGCATGATTCACGAGGGGGAGAATGCATTGGCATGGCAACGCAAAAAGAAATTCACAATCTGCCTTTTACACTTTCCTAGGCTGCCCTCTGATGTTTGGTAGGGGCCGGCATAACCAGTATGGTCAGTAGTGCGAGAAAGCGTCGCGAGAAAGCATCCATTGTGTCACCTTCTTGTTCTGTCATTTGCAGACGAGTGGTAAGTTGGGCGAGTTGGTAATGATCTATTATGCAACTGTGCAAAAAACGGACGGTAGCACAAGAGGAGAGGTGTAGACGTCTGTGTTTTGCAGACGGTAACACTCCGCAAATATGCGCATGTTTGTGCTTTCCTCTCCTCTTGTGTTACCTTCCATTTTTTTTGCGCAGTTACATAATGAAAGCTGCCATTTGCGCTGCTTTAAATATTATGGAACCTTACCAACTAGCGCAGCTGTTGACCTTGCTACAGTAGTGAAGCTTCCTGGGCGAGTTGGTGAATGTGACTGTAGGAACAGCGCGAACGCAAAGCATGGGACGAAGAACGAATGGGATGGTCACCATGGCGAAAACAGAGCCGACTGTTCAGGGAGTACCTGTATGTTCGAGTGACTGAGAAAGCATCCCCGTCAACGGTACCGCCACTGTGGCACGACTTCCGCCGAACTCTAGAACAGACGACGGAGGGACTCTGGCAGATCCTGCTATCGCAGCTGCGAGCACTACAGCTCTCCAAGAAGAAGGTGACCGCCTGTAACCCCGTTCACATTGAAGGTAGCGCCTCCATTCCTGAGGACGTCCTTTGGTTTCTTCAGCTAGGACTAAAGTGTGCTGTGCAACCCAACAAAAATGCACCGGAGTTGCTTGGGATGGTTCGATAGATAGCCAGGCTCACTTCGGGAAATTAACACAAAACTGTGTATCTCAATGTATGGACGCGCTCGAACGTTGAGTGCGACTAAAGATTACCTAAGCTAGTTTGTGTCCAAACAAGTTTAAAAAAATATTGATTCCGAGATCTAACGCTTGTTCACATGTTCACGATATAATTGAAGCTGTAAAGTTTCGTACTCTGACCTTTTATCTGCGATAATCAATAGTGACGTTCCCAAGGCAGGCTTCTTCGCCAAGGCGTCTTACACCCGTTCTGCCTTACCTCGCATCACTATCACGCGCGACCAACTGATTGCACTTCGTACTTTGCGCTTTCGACTGTGCAAGCAAAGATAACAGTGTGCAGCCGAAAAGCGCAAAATTCTCGTAGGCTCAACGCTTAGTGCTGACATTGACCATCCCTTTTATAGAGAAGTAAGTGGCAAGGAGGAGATAGCCCCTGTAGTAAGGGTAATGAAGGAGAGAAGGAAACCATTCTGTCGCCTTTATACTCAGGGTGCTTTGGGGCCCTTTAACCAAACCTTGTTGCTCTTGCCAGTTTCATAAGTCTCTTAGTGTTTGCTTAGTTCCGTATGATCATTTTACTTATAGTATCTTGTTACGCAGGCTTTTACAGCGTAGCTTTTAAGGCCGACGTTGGCCGTGTGTCGTAGACAGAACATGATCATCATCATGAACCGGTACGCGCCATCTTCGTCTTCTCCGTCGCTTTCCGCTTCTGCTTCGATACCAGAAGACATGCGCCAATTAGTCCTGCGAGGGATGCAATAATTCTGCTTGGCGAGGAACGTGTATGGATAGTGAGAGAAAAAGAAAGAAAAATAAAAAGAGAGAGATAATTTCTTGGCGAAAAATTTATTTGCCGAGGCGAGATTCGAACTCGTGCACCCACGATCCGAATCCGAGCGCCCAAACCGCTCGGCTATCCAGGAACGCTGGCAGAGCAGAGCATAGGCTTGTATAGTATAGTACAGGAAGGTCGTTTGAAAGGGAAATAAGGGTAAGGAGGAGAGATGTGAGGGTTAGGAGAATGGAAAGGAGGGCGACAAAATGGGTGCAGAGAGGGAAAAGAGAGGAGGGAAGTTAGATACAAAGAAATAGAAGCAGAGAATTATATAGAAAGAAAGAGAAGGAACACAGAAAGATATAGACGGCGGGAGATTGATACCGAGGTAGTGAGACAGAGAAAGAAATGAAAAAAAAGGAGACCAAGAAAGGGAATGAAGAGAGACAGGACGCAAAGACAAAGGAAATAGACAGGGGGACAAATATTTAGAAAGCAAGAATATACAGAGAAAAAGATGGAGGTGAGAGACCGACTACAAAGAGGAAGCGGTAGAGAAACAAAGACATAGAAAGAAAGAGAAAGATACACAAAAGGTGAGAGAAAAAAAAGAGAGAGTAAGCATAGCCTTGTAAAGTACGGTACAGCGAGTGTAGTTTGCTGTGTGGCGTAGAAACCCTATAATCTTCATGAACCGGCCCGCGCTCTCTTCGTCATCTTCTTCGTCTTCATCTTCCTTGTCTGCTTCTAGCCCACCAACTCTGCTGTCAGCCAGCCCTGCGCGACTTTGTGCAAGCTGCGGTAATTCTTTCTCTTTCACACGCCGTAACGAGAGACAACGTCCATAATGTCCGGAAAAGGAAACGAATGTAATTCGAAGAGAACCTTACATCTGTTACTTGTGTAGTCACGTGTTATTCTTCCTTTAAAATATATCATGCCAGACTTTGCCTTAGTGACGCAGTGCATGGAATGAATGGGTGTGCGGTGTCAGTGCTCCATTCTACAAAAGAAATATCAATAAGTATCAACGAATTTTAAAGTTCGAATCGGTGTCTGAGTGACATCACAGACATCGAAAGAGGCAAGAATGTTTTCGTTCGCGAACTTTATGGTCACTACTGTTGCCAAAGACACCAAATCGTACACAAGGATGCAGACAGCAAAGAAATTGTACAGAACAAATCAATTATATCTGCCATTACGACAAACTATCACAATTTAAAGACCTCGCCGTTCGTCGTCAATTCGCAGGCGGCAGACTTGGTCGCACGAAGAGTGGTAGACAGACCGACTACGCGCAAAGTTTGAACGACCCTTCTTCGGGTATGTTGCCAGCTATACGACCAGCAAATATGTGTGCGGAAAGGATGGGGTAATTAAAAAAAATAATACAAAAGACATTATTGACACATGGAAGTGCAAAGCATAAAGGCGGGAAACGTCTATAAAAAGAGCGGTATGAATTTCAACAATCGACACGTAGCGCAGACTTCTCAGCGCAATATGTTGAGGAAACCTGCAACTACAATTTTTTTTAGCCTACCGTTGACCTACAAGACAGAGAAACAAGAGTCTCCAAACTCGTGGTCTGCCGTGCTTCTTCAGCCCTCTTCAAAGCCCCTGAAAAGTGATTATAAGTTTCTTCTTAGTGACGTCAGTCTCCGTCAGTGCCTCCGGCTGGAAATCTTTACTGCGTGCCACTGATGAGCCCTAGCGAACGCTATGCGAAGCTTCATTCTGACTATGGGAATTCGCGCAAATTTTATGCATACTGCCTTTAGGCCCCTTTAATTACGCTATAACCACAAGAACATCTAGACAGGCCTCTATTTAAGTGGGCATTTTATCATTAAAATAATTAAAGTACAGCGAATAGCGATTGCTGCACTGGCACACTTTAAGGCAGCGCATTGCGCCATATTTCGCAGTCGTACATATTGCTCTGAAGGTACATGGTAACGTAAGTCGCTTTTCCTGTTCTCTCAAGATTGAACATTCGACAAAGAAAATGCACAAAACTATCTGTTCTTCAAGAAACGTTCTACCTACTTGCCTCAACCAATATTCGTTATCTTGAGGTTTGTAATTTATTGTAGCGTTAGCTACTGTTGCCTAGCCGGAGCCGATATCGCGTGGAGGGTCATGAGCCGTGCTGCACATGCGCGAGGATCAGTGATGTCACACAGCTGGGTCACCGGAGCTGGCATCTCACGCGCTCTCCGACACCGCCGCGCGCGGCTCGCCGCTGCTGGTCTGTGCGTTCGGGAGGAGTGGCGTCGTAGCCGCGGCAGACACACTGGCGCCGGTGCGCGCGCAGACTCCGCCACCGCCGCGCGAGACTCGCCGCTGCTGGTCTGCGCATTCGAGAGGAGTGACGTCGTAGCCATAGAGACAGTGGCGCCGGTGCGCGCGCAGCTATTCGCCTTCGCTGTGCAGTCGCCGTCTGACACTGCGCTGGGGCCGCTTGAGTGCCTCTGACTGGCGTTTGCAGGTGGGTAACGCCATGGAAAAGGAGAGCGCAAATGCTGCTCGACGGTGCAGAAGAGCTGAGAAGCTTATCTCATCGGATCCCGAAGTAGTTGCCTGGCAATTAGCGGTTCAGCGTACGAACAATGAACAGAAGAAGGCTAATAATCCTAGAAAATCTGGAAAACTAAGAAAAATCAGCTGAACCTTTGCTAACGCTAATCCTGGCATAGCCGAGCTAAGTCACTGCAAATTTTTAACTGAAATAGGCCTTTTTCTGAGTAGTTGTCTCTAAGGCAATGCTATATCACACCAATAAAATATACTAAATTAACATATTTTAATTCACTTTACGTTCACATTTTTCTTGATTTAATCTTCCCTATTGAAGCGAACTGTGTCAGATTCTCTTAAGAAAAGGAGAAATGTTTAAAAAGATGGAAGAAGACATAAAAGTTTGAAACAAATACCAAACTTATGAAATCATTAAAAAAAAAGCAATAATTACATTTTGCAGAACTCGGCGAACATCCTCGCTCACCTGTAAGACAACGCTGATATTATGAGACACTGGAATATTGAATATATGCTTTAAAGAAAAACCTATGCTGTGTGAGGGTGATCAACTGTGCGTGGCCCATTTATCCATTTCATGCCCGCATAGATTCGTGACTTCAGTGCAACCACGTGGGAACCAAATGTGTGAAAGAGGACACAGGAACTCCTGTGTTGGTACTCCGTGGTACATCATGCGCCTGTATGTACGAATAAATTAAGAGCATTGGTAACCAGGGCTTGCTACGCTTGATGCACGCGTTGCAGGCCTTCAGTTCCGCATCACAAAGAACACATTGGTATCACAACAGATGGTTGTCTACAGCAAGAGCACCTGAAATGGTAAACCAGTAAATTTGATAATGGGAACTGCGCGTAACTGAACTGAACGAAGTGGTGCCTATGGGTGCTCCCCAATTATCGGAACAGGCACACAGTTTCTACATACTGCCGGTACCATCCGGGCCAGTGAATACAGGTGGGTTGTGGATACGAAGGACACCGGGACATGACGGCGGTGCGGGAGGAGGCGTTTGCTGGGTGGCACCTTGAGGCATGGTATATGACAGGGTGCGTGATCGAAGCACCAGGGGCATAGAAGGGGTACTGGAATTGTTGGGAGGGCACAGCACCTTCACCAAATTGTGAATGTGTTTATGTGACAGCACTCGGCGACGATGCACAGCGGCGACAGTAAATGCAGAGCACGGACTCCCAGCACGAGCGGCGTTCTTTCAGAAAAGTAGCTGAAGAGGACCGCCTGCTTGAAGGCGCTGTTGAGGGAGACCATCACAATGTTCCAAGGCTTCGCTACATTTGCAACGTTTCTCTGCTTCGTCAGCAAGCGAATGACTTGTATAATTAGTTACGAAAAATCCCTGGAACACGCGGTTGTCGCTGGAGACAACTTTTAAGTGGTGTTACTTTCGAGGCAGCAGTTGCCACCTTGATGAAGACAAGACCACTTGTAGAAACACTGGCTCTAGCTACACCCCGTGGATCGAGTATTTTTCATAGCCTCAAGCTTCCATCAATCTCCTGAACTTCTAATTCAATTAGTGCTATTCTCGCTTAACGCAAATTGCACGTTGTGCATTGTCTTTGCTGCGCTGAAAACTCTACACTGCTCTTTATTTTCACTTATAACAAGGCTGTCGGCAGTATGTTACATCTTTTCGATGTTGAGCGCAGTTGAATGCTGTATAACACAAAAGCAAAAAATAAATCAGAAAGAAAGACGGGTCCACCCTTCAATCGGAGGGTTCACACCGCCTTTCGCATTACTGAAACATTTCACACGAATCTCAGCAGCCCTGCCGCTTAACGAGCGGTTTAATGCCACATTTCTTCAAAATATTTTGCTCACACATTAGAGCGAAAATCTGGTGCTCTGGATCATACCGCAAATTCGTAACAGATCTGATTCCTCGTTATTAGCGCTCATTTGCCATTTTTCTTTCCAGCGCAGTCTTTCTTTCGCCTTCATTGCTCATCTCAACTGGATTCTGTTCCAGAGAGCCCACAATATGCTGGCGAACTAAGCAGGTCGCAAATCGCAAACTTCTAGTTTTCCAGTCTGCAACGGAATTATCAAGAGTCAAGAAATCGCGACACTCTCGGTCTAGTCGCGGTACGGGGGTCTTCATTGCTTTGTTTTCCCTTTTGTCTCGACTGGACCCAGACGTCTTCTTGCCACTACTATACGGCACGGTCCACTGTTCTTTATCCAGCGGTTCTCTCTTCCTCCTCCGAGGACAAATTTAAGGCGTAGGCATCTGTCGCCGTATCCAATACGCTTCTTCTTTCTTTTTCTGCGTGTCTATGGTTTTTCACGACGTCATAGTTGCAGCGTCGACCTCGTCCCTTTCGTTTTCCTTTTTTTTCTCGGTAGCTGAAAGCAAACGTGCGTTCATTTGCGTACTCTCTGTTTTCTTAAAGCTGCTTCTTCCTCGACTGTCCTCTTTTTTTTTCTGGGCGCGTGCCCACTGCGATGGCGGCAACCAGAGCACGCGGTCTTCTTCGCACTTCCGGAAACGTCCAGTGTACTTTTTCGCTAAATTGTTCTCGCGAAAGGACAAGACACCATTAGGCCACATCCACCGAAATAACTCACCGCCGCGCACTTTGGTACTTGTCTGCTCCGAGAGCAAATTCGGCCCTGGCTTTCGCACTCCTGTTTTTGTCGGAACATACGGACACTAAAAAGAAAGAAGGGAAGGCGGAGAGGGCGAAAGAGTGGTTCTGAAGAATGTCTAGTCGGTACTCATGTTTTCATGCACGGATTGCCGGATATTTCGTTTTGTTGTTGCGGTTCTTGTTTCTTTGTGTTTTCTTTTCTTGTTTTGATTATCCTAATGCGCGAGTGCCTTGCCGCGTGACAGTGGCTTTCAAAGAAAGATTGACGAAAATTTTTTCCAGTAACTTGGTCTGTCTGTCTGTCTGTCTGTCTGTCTGTCTGTCTGTCTGTCTGTCTGTCTGTCTGTCTGTCTGTCTGTCTGTCTGTCTGTCTGTCTTGTTTTGTCTTGTCTTTTTCTTTACTGGTTACTCAGATTATTTCTTCTCTGAAGAGATGTTGAGTTGGGATGACATATGGAACGAATAAATGCCTCAAAGTCCTGGAAATCAATCTGCGCGTTCCGAGAGGTGCTTGCTCTCGGGAATGGCTTCCGGGTTTCTTTTAAACTTCAGCGTGACGGAATGCAAGAGTGTCGCTAAGTTTTCTCATCGCGCTGAATCTTCTGCTAAATGATAACAAAGAATGTTTGCCTGCCAGTCAGAGCAACCAAAACGCTAAGAAAATAGAAAATCATGCGTGTGTATCTTTTTCGTGGATTGCCTCATTATCTGAGACATTTCAAGAACATTTAGGGTGACTGGTGCTACTTAATCGCTTTCGGAAAACAACGGAAGATCAGTGTTCTTCAATTGAGCGAACTCACATTATGCAAATGAGGCTGTCTGACTGAAACCTAACAGCAGCCAGCGCGTCTTTTTTCGGGCACAGCGCTGATGTTTTAACGTGCGATTCTGTAAATGCGATTTTGTAAATACCCTATTTCATAACCTTGAACTATATATACATATATATATATATATATATACTATATATATATATATATATATATATATGATATAGATATATATATATATATATATATATATTATATATATATATCCATTATTCATTGAATGTAACGTCCAGAAGACCCGCAACATGTTCTATGTGAATGCAGGCGATACGCATCAGAGAGACAGTCTCAAGGCGGCATTACACCTTCAACGGGATTGTGCTTAGAACAGCGACATATTCTGGGCCCATGGAAAAGCACAACGTGTGCGTTATGCGCCACGAAAGCGCTGTTGACCCTTTTTGCGAGCCACGAGCCTTAACGAAACTTTGTAACCATGTAACTTGTGTGTGGGGGAGGGAGGGGCTGTATGTGCTGTTATGTGTTTATCAGTGTATATATGATACTCATCACCGAGTACCTGGAGTAGCATGTCAAGGCAAGCGAATAGCTAGGCTAACATCTCCAGCTTTCCATTAACATTTGTCTATATATATATATATACATATACCCCGCATCACAACCCACCCCTCAGATTTCGCGTTTACTATTATATCATAACGCTAAGAGGCCACCGGAAAATTATCAAATTATTTTTCCGTTATGCTCATTCGTTTATTCAGTTTTAAGTGGTATCTATTAGGGCTTGTTTAAAAATTTTCAAAAATTTTGACTAGGAATGCGCCGTCACGCAATCTGGAGGTTTAAATCAGCGGTCAGTGCTCCTTCAGTAACTCGGCTTTCAGACTTACCGACGGCTGGTCAGGCAACGCTTAAACCTTCTTTGCTCCTTCCAGTTCATTTGGCTGTAAAGAAAGGCTTCTAAGGACGCAGAATGGCTGTGTCAA